>NC_052955.1:14961204-15151204 GCF_013358895.1 Oreochromis aureus | reverse complement strand
CAGCTCAGTTAGAATCTGTAAGGATGAATTGAGACATAAAGGGAGGGGAAAGAAAAAATAAAACAATGTTCGAACAACTAAAAGTAATATTTCACTTAAGGTTTCTCAGAGACAGTGAAACATGTTTGCAATGACTGATTCATTTTTACTGACCTGCTCGGACTGTAATTTGGTTAGTTTGTCACACTGAGCTGTGACATTTCTTCCCTGACATAATGCATTATGAAAGGCATGTGCAATTGCATACACAGCCTTGTACACCATGTTACTAATTCTAAGCTGAGATGTATCAGTGTACGGGGTTTGGAGAGTCTTTATATCTTCAGTTCCATTACATACTTTCTTTCCTGCAGAATCACCTAAAATTAAAAAAGGGCACCAACAATGACAGACAATTTAATTCATGCATTTAACATCATATCTTTGAACATATCACTCAACAAACAAAGAGTCACATTTGAGAAAAGGGGCCACAGTAATAGTGTCGGCTGACTGTCCAAAATTGGTTATATAAGTCATATAGGTTAAGATTTACCAACCAATAAAAACAAAAATCGAAAAATGTTTCTCACTTTCTTTTATTGTGCAGTTGAAGGAATCCTCCCAGAACTCAGTAAGCAATGGTGATACAGCCACTTGAGCAAAAGAGAGATTTAACAGGAAGTTTCTGAAACCTGGGATTACAGATTTCTGAATTCCAAATCCAATGGCCCCAGTGAGAAAACTGTACTTCCTTAATTCTGGGTTGGTCACCCATGACTCACTGCCTATCCACTGTCGAGGTGGGAAAGGCTCACGTGAAAGTTCTGCCAGCAGGATCCTCATGTCTCCAGATGGTGCAAATGCCACCACTACCATAGATGTAGAACTTGTGAAAAAAATACACTGTATTAGAAGAATTTTTTCAGCTATGTAAAATGTTTAGTCATCAACTTATTTTTGTATATCAATCCAACAAACAAACAAAAAACCTCGTAAAAAATCATTTAAAAAATTCCCAGAACCAAAATCTTTGATGTAAGAACCTGCGGATAACATCTGCCACTTTCTGTATCCTGCTATGTGGGTGTGTCCGATAGAAAGATACAGAGTATTCCACACAGATCCCCTCTTTCTTTGCTGCTTCTAGAAAGGATGCCATGCCGTTATTTCCATAATCTGTATCTGATCGTACAGCACCTATCCAAGTCCAGCCAAACTGTTTTACAAGCTTAGCTAGCGCATCAGCTTGAAACTGGTCACTGGGGATTGTTCTGAAAAAACTTGGGTACTGCTCCTTGTCAGACAAGCATGCACATGTGGCAGAGGGGCTCACCTAAAACAAAAGAAGATAAGGTAATCCTATAAGAACTGCATATGTGCATGCATATTTTAAATGCCTAGTTTGACAAAAACTTTAAGTATTTACTTGAGGAATGTTAAAGGGACTGATGATTCGTGACATGCTGATGGATGGCGTAGACCCAGACTCACCAACAACAGCCATCACCATACCTGACTGGGAGCAGGTTTTGCCAGTGTGAAACACAAGGTCCAAGCTATTCAAAAACTGAAATGCCAAATGCACTGTCATGGAAACTGATGCACATGAGTCATAGATCTGATACCCAAGCCTGATTCCGGGCAGCAGCTCTGTACTGTTGTTAATCTCTTCTATGGCAAAGACCATTGCATGTAACAACTGCAGCTCATCGGCATTTATGCTGCAGACAGACAGTCAACTCACTGTTAAAATTTTAGGCTACATAGATTTTGATCCAATTAAATTTCATACAGATAACACACAGTAAGAAAGATTACTATTACAATAAATGCAACATCTTCATAATTTTTCCATACTGACCTTCCTTTGCATCTTACTTTCTCAGGCATGATGGTATAATCATGGCTCACTGTTTGCGTGTAGGAGTGAAGAGAGAAAGCACCCCCAATAATGAAGTCCCCATCCATTGAGAATGCCGGTCGATGAGTGCTACCCTGCAGCTTACATTTCTCAGATGAAGGTTCAGTACCAGCCCAAGCAGCTGCAAAGCTACTCCTTTGATTCAGACTATCCAGAGACACACCCAAGGCAAAAACTGAGTTCAGCTGAAACAAACACAAAGCAGATACCAGACCAATTAAAAGAACTGAGACTGCCATCTCTCCCTGATGTCAGGTATGTGTGTAAGTGGTATTTATATAGGGTTTTAGACAGAGGGCTCTGTTCTACGCCTTCAAGAGGACATGACCTTGGGCAGTGGTCTTTGATTAAAGGTCTGAAAGGTCATTCATTACTCTAAACAGGAGTGTATATTATACACAGCCTTGACAGATAATATGAGTTTAACTGGATTCATTTAGCTAAAAAAAAAACTTTGTCCCTGACAAGCCCTGGAGATATCCTAAAATTATCTTATCATTCAATGTGTCTTCATTTGATGTTTAATACATTTAGCTCAGTTTATGTGTTGAGAGTTCTAAGTTGGCATGTTTGCAGTCATGTAACTGGTACAATATTTCTACACAGAGTGTTTGGCAAATTAATGCTGAAAATTCACTAAGAAATATTAAAAGAAGCTACAAGTGTAAAGTCTCACTCTGCTACTACCACCTAGTGGACAACATGATCAAAAAAAAATATGAGCACTTCATCTTTTACTGTCAACTAAAGACATTTGAAATATAGCCTAATCACAAAAACATATCATAAACTACTAACAACTTAAAAAATGGCTAATACTCCCCAGTACTCATATATACACTAACAATGAAAAACACAACCATCACTGTTTCTATTATAATGTCTGCTGTTTTTCCTCTTCTGGTTAAAAGGACTTTTTCTCTTCAGTGTCAGCCAGTATTTCCTCGGATAGAATTGCTCTTACTTTAACTGGAATCACAATCACAAGTTAAGGTGCTCTGACCTGTGTTGTTGTTGCTATACAACAAAAGTAAAGTAAAAACATGGCAGCAAACATCAGCAAGAATGGGTGATTAAACTGGAGATTTAGGTTCCACAGGCATGTATGAGGGCCAATATTCCTTAGATTTCTCTGAGTGGTCACTGACTTCGGAGCCAGCTGTACAGAATAAGCTTAACATACAATGAACAAGATACATGTCTACACATGAGTCTTGGTCTCCATAGTGTTAACAGTACTAAAAATAAAAAGGTAGACAAGTAAGTAAAGAAACTTGATTTATTTACATTGCCAATTTTCTTCTATGTTTTTGATAATCTTTTTATAGGCAGTAGTTTTCCTGTGAAAAGGAATAGAATAAAATAGACTGGAACAGCACTTTGTGTCATTGTACATATACAGCTAAATTATGGATGCTCCACACCAACTATGCAGGAATGAAATATAAATAGTAATACAGTAATAAAGTAATAAATAATTGTAATAAGTAATAAATAGTAGTAATAAACAATAAACTGAAGAAATATATACAATCAAGAGGGATATATAGAAAACAAGAGAAAAGTATACATTGGGGAACAAAGTGCTTTGAAGTAGTGCAAAGGACTTGGTCTGAGCATAGAGTCCATATGTGAGTGGCCTGAGTGATGAGGGTTACTCAGACCATGGCTCAGATTGATGAGGTGAGTGGATGTTACGTCCCCTGGCTAGTCTAGGGGGTTGAAGGGACGAACATAAAGGTGGATAGTGAAGGAGGAGCCAAGATGGTAAGTGTAAAAGGTTTATTTAATGCTGGTGATGAGATTTGGGTTCAGACTGAGGTGTAACGTCAGGGAGAGCCAAGGCCAACATAACAAACAAAACATCCCTCATGTAGAAATAAAAGAAACTTACCTAACTCCAAAGAAACAAAATATACAACCTATAACCATAACCTACCTAACAACACATAAACAGGAGAAAACAGGGTGTCAAAGCAAAAGGCAGCTCTCCCCTACAGCAGTCTGAACATGAAAACAACAATGCTCATACAAGGTACAAAGGCATGCAAGCCTGCACAGGTATGGCAACCAAAATGGCCAGAGGGCACAGAAGCACAGCTCCTCAGGCCTTAAATAGTGCTCTGCTGATTACCAATTAGCCAGATTCTGCGCAGCATCCAATCAGGACAGGAGGTGGAGTGGACAAAACAAAGGGTTAGTAGGGAGAAGAGACATCCTCCTGGGGGATGTAACACCCCCACCCAGAAAAACAAACGTATAAGTTTGTTAACCTTACACCATCACATTCTTGAGAGGGCATCTGCCACAATATTTTCACATCCTCTCTTATGCTTTATTTCAATGTTGCAGTTTTGTGAAATTAAAGCCCACCTCATCAGTCGTTGATTGTTGTTATACATACGAGAGAGGAACACAAGAGGATTGTGATCAGTGAAGACCTCTACAGGTTGGGAAGTAGATCCCACATACACATCAAAATGCTGAAGAGCCAGAAGCATGGCTAGAGTCTCCTTCTCAATTGTCGAGTACCGTCTTTATTGAGTATCGAACTTCTTGCCAAAGAAGCAGACAGGATGACTCACTCCTTGTCCATCATCTTGAAGAAGAACAGCTCCAGCCCCCACCTCACTGGCATCCACTTCAAGCTTGAATGGTTTAGAAAAGTCTGGAGCAACAAGAACAGGTGAACTCGACAGAAGACCTTTTGCACATTCAAAAGCATGTTGACACTCAGGACTCCAAATGAATGGTACCTTCGGGCTGCACAGGTTTGTCAGTGGGGTTACCACTTCAGAAAAATTCCTACAGAAACACCTGCAGTAACCAACCATCCCCAGAAATCTGCGCAGCTCACGGCGTGTTGTTGGCACAGGAAAGTTGAGGATGGCATTAACCTTTGCACTGATAGGGCGAACCTTGCCCTGCCCAACTTCCTTTCCAAGGTAGGTCACTGTAGCCTTACCAAACTCGCATTTAGCCAAGTTGAGGGTCAAGGAAGCATCAGCTAAACGCTTGAACACAGTGGCTAAAGTGTCGACATGCTCTGACCAGCTGGAAGAATAGATGACCACATCATCAAGATAAACATTACAGTTTGCCACACCAGATAATACCGTTGACATTAACCTCTGGAAGGTAGCAGGAGCATCCATGGACTATAGCTTGGAATAGCCAATCCATGCTTCAGAAGGTAGTCTACTTCTTTGTTTATCATTTCTCTTTTTGCCATATTCACACGGTAAGCATGCTGCTTAATAGGCACTGCATTCCCCACATCAATGTCGTGCTCTATTACAGTAGTACGGGAAGGCATGTCCCCAAAGAGTTTTAAATGAATGTTGACAAGCCTTTCAATGTCCAACTGTTGCTCACGGGTCAAGTGAGAAAGATATGTAGACAACTGGGACAGTACCTCAGAATTAAGCATTCTGGCACTCTGGTAGCTGGCATCACAAAGTTTGAGCCCATCTTCATCTAAACTCGACCTCAGTCCTGAGGAAGAGTTCAACAAGAGAGTTTCTGGAGGTGGGATTTGCTCTGGCAGAGATGCCACAGACTTATCTGCAGGACCACAGAGAGAATCAGCTCTAGAATGAAAAGATTTGAGCATATTAAGATGGCACAAGCGTGTTTTACGCTTCCTGTCTGGTGTTTTAATCACATAGTCAGTGTCATTTATTTTCTTATCCACCTGGTATGGTCCACAGAAGTGGGCAGACAATGCAGAGCTAGCAGTTGGTAGAAGAACCAAAACCTTGTCACCTGGATTGAAAGATCGAGGAACGGCTTTCTTATCATACCAACTCTTCATCTTCCCCTGAGCAGAGGAGAGGGCTTCTGCAGCTGCCAACCTGACCTTATGGAGGCGCTCTCTGAACTGTGAAACATAATCCAGAACATTAGTTTTCACAACATGGTCTGTTGACAAGAACTGTTCTTTCAACAACTTCAAAGGTCCCCGAACAGAATGACCAAACACTAGTTCATTTGGGCTAAACCCAAGGGATTCTTGCTTAGCTTCACGCATGGCAAACACCATCAGGGGTACTCCCTCATCCCACTCTTTTCCAGTATCCAAGCAGTATTTCTGCAACGTTGCCTTGAGTGTCTGATGCCAGCGCTCTAATGCTCCTTGAGACTCAGGATGGTATGCACTTGACACAACATGCTTAATCCCAAGAGTCTGCATGACCTGCTTGAAAAGTTTAGACAGAAAGTTGGTTCCTTGGTCTGTCTGGACTACTTTTGGTAGACCAAAAGTAGTGAAGAACTTTGTCAAAACTTTAATCACCAAAGGTGCAGTTATTCTTCTGAGTGGGACAGCTTCTGGAAAACGAGTCGAAGTACACATTGCAGTCAGTAAAAACTGATTACCATTCTTTGTCTTGGGCAATGGACCAACACAGTCCACAATGACACGTTCAAAAGGTTCACCAAGTACTGGTATAGGATGAAGAGGAGCAATAGGAACTGTCTGGTTTGGCTTTCCTGCAATCTGACATGTTTGACAAGTGCGGCAAAACTCAACTACATCAGCCTTCAATCCTGGCCAAAAGAAATGGTTGAGTATCTTATTGTACGTTTTTGTAACTCCCAAATGGCCAGACAGGGGGTGCTCATGTGCAAGGGAGACTACGTAGTGACGGTACTCAAGAGGCACAACAATCTGATAAGTAGTGCTCCAGTCACAGTCATCAGAACAGCTTCCCTCTACATCTGCTGTTAAACTTGGGTGTGCAGTCCACTTGCGCATCAAAACCCCATTTTCCAAGAAATAAGAAGCCTTTTTATTTCCTGTTTCAGAAAGAGAAGTAAAGCATTTAGTCAATGAGGGATCAGACTTCTGAGCAGCAATAAGGCTTTTACGTGTGACTGGCAAGTCTAACTGTGAGAGATGGAGATCCTTCCACTTCTCAGTCGTATCCTTTGAGCCACTTTGAAGATCAATCAGGGTTTGCAAATCATCTGTAGCCAGAGCCTGAGCCAACGAAGAGTCTGCCAAATCAATTTCTGCAGCTTTACGTCTTGTTTGAGCCCTGGTGAGAACACAAGCAGGAAAAACAGATGGGAAACATGTTGCTAGGTCGTTGCTCTTCAAGTTTGATTCTGGATCATTTGTTACTTCGGGAACAGATTGCACTTTCCCACCAGCAATATCATTCCCCAAAATGAACTGCAACCCTTTTATGGGAAGTGAGGGGCGTACTGCCACAGAGAAGATGCCATTAACCAACTTTGACTTGATGTGGACATAATGCAAAGGAGCTTCAACATAGCCCATTTCAACTCCTTGAATCAGAATGCTACCATGACAAGAGGAATGGTCACTCAAAGGTAATACATCAGATAATTGTTGACGCTGTCACCGGTACGAGATTTCGGAATGGCACCACTTACCTCAACATCCAGTTGTGAAAGCTGCGTCAACCTGAGCCAAAAAGTGATCGAGCTGGAACAAAGGATATCCACATTATACCAAATCCAGGGGGCTGAACGCGATCTTGACACGATCCTCCTTGGCAAAGCTCAAACCACCGCTACTAGCGCTGAGCTAGCCGACACAGTGCACCACCCAGCTGTTGTGTCCCAAGATCCCGCCAACAGTCAACCCAGGCTCCAAACTTGTGTCGCTGGTGTTTCTGCCACAGACGAGAACTGCTGGTTTCAACTAGGGGCCAGACCCAAGGCTCTGGTCAGCTCCACTCCACTCCAACCAGCGCCATGGACCATGGTTGGGACGCGCAGTGGCTGCAGAGGGGCCAGGAGGATCCGTCTCTCGCACCCTCACCCCTCCGGTGTGGTAGTGCTGGAGAATAAATTCAGTATCCTGGATCCTGTGGACTTTCCTCCTCTGGCCGCTAGCCCTCGCCACCCCACTGTGTCGCTGAAGTCTGCACCATCTCCACCACTACGTCCCCGGAGCCGTGGCGGGCAGCCCGGCGTTGTGGCGCAAACTCGCCGCGGAGAACTCTTCTTCACCCCGGCTCCTCGGAGAAGAGGACCCACGGCGCGGCTACCTGGGAGTCACTCACGCGTTCCGGCTGGTGCATCTCCATTTGAACACCCCCGGTGCCGTGGCGCGGGCGTATCAGATGGCCAGCAGTCCCCGGTGGCATCTCCTCTCTCCACGCTGGTCCTCGGGGATTCCATCATCAGGAACGTGCGGATGAGGGGGGCGCTCACGCTGTCGTTCCCGGGAGCCACCGTTGTCGACATAGTGGACAGAATTCCCAACATCCTGGCGTCCCACCCACAGGCCAACCGGCTCATCATCCACATCGGCACCAATGACATTCCCAAACAGCAATCTGAGCTGCTGAAGCTGGACTTCCTCCAACTCTTCAGCCTCCTTGGTCAGTTGCAGGTGAGTGCTTTATCTCCGGGCCCACCCCACCTGCGGCAGAGGGGATAGGCCGTTTCAGCCGGCTGCTCAGCCTTAACACCTGGCTTTCCTCCGCCTGTGTCTCCCACGGTGTGGGTTTTATTAACAATTTTGATGCCTTCTGGGAGAGGAGACATCTTTTTGGGGCAGACGGACTCCACCTCAACGCCTGGGGCGCCGTTTGCTGTCCGCCAATTTGGTATTTGGCGTACAGCACTCCCGACCTGCAGCCCTGTCATTACCCCAAACCGACACTACCCGCTGATCTGTCCTCCACTGACTGATGTCCCCTTGGTCCCAGCTCCTACATTTGTTCCACTTTTAACAGTAATACACAAAACTCTGGACTCGGACCTCTCTCTCCCACAGTCAACACAATACCCGTCATAATCACAAACAGAGAACAACACAATTATCATAAATCCAGTAACTCCAAAAACATTAATAACCTCCGGCCTCTTCAAAAATCTCAGCATTCATTGAACTCTACTGTCAAAAATCCACCAGTCTCAATTAGTATGGCACTTTTAAATGTCCGCTCTCTGTTGAATAAGTCTTTTATTATTAATGATTTAATTTTAGATAATAAACTTGATTGTTTATTTTTAACTGAAACATGGCTGGGTTCGGATGCACCAGTTGTTCTCACTGAGGCCTCCCCACCAAATTTTAATTTCTTTTTTTCAATTAGAAGTGGTAAGAGAGGTGGTGGGACTGCATCTTTAACCAATAACACACTCACCACCAAACAAATTTTATTTGATCATTTTACCACTTTCGAATTCCACGCTATGGTTTTTAGCAGCCCTCCAGTTTTATCTGTCACAATTTATAGACCACCTAAAGACAGTGCTGCTTTTATCAAGGAATTCTCAGAATTTTTAACAAACATACATTCAAAGTATAATATGATAATTCTAACCGGTGATTTTAACCTGCACATAGATAATCCTTCTGACCCTACATCAAAAGAATTCTTAAACATTCTTCATTGTATGGATTTTACCCAGCACGTCACGCAGCCGACTCACAACAGAGGACACACTCTGGACCTGGTCATCACCCATGGGCTGTCCACCAGTGTGTCCTCTGTTGTTGACTTGGCTGTCTCTGACCACTACTGTGTGTTTTTAACATCACCGGTTTTATTCAGCGGGAGACCTCGGTGCGAACTGTGAGGAGGCGCTATCTAACCTCTGAAGTGGCTGCAAATTTTACCAGGGTTTTAGAGCGAATGTCCCCTGTGATTCTACCTGCACCCTGTGATTTTATTTTTAATCATTTTAACCTCAAACTGAAGAAAAGCCTTGACTCCATTGCTCCACTCACCACCAAAAGATTAGCGTAAAAGCGTGTATCACCCTGGAGAAACGAAGAAGTCAAAAAACTCAAAAGAAATTGCAGGGCAGCAGAAAGGAGATGGAGGAAAATAAAATGCAATCAACCATCAAATACTTTGCGAGCAACTTAAAATTTACAATAATACTCTAAGGAATTCAAGAAATTCATACTTAAGCCAAAATAATCAGTAATAACAAAAATAATCCCAAGGTCCTCTTCTCCACCATAGATCATTTATTTAACCCTGATTTTAACAGCTCCCAAAGAACCCCCACAGACTCGCTCTGTGAGCAGTTTGCAGACCACTTCAGGGGAAAAATCAACGCCATCAGATGTGATATTTTATCTTCTCGTGATATGATTTTAAACACATCTGAGGGCTCGATTGTACCTGAGGAGACACTGGACAGCTTTGTCCTGGTTAATGCTGAGAACCTTAAGAAGATTTTCTCCACAGTGAGACCCACCACATGTCTTTTAGATCCAATCCCCTCTTCACTTTTTAAAACACTTTATGGATTTTTTGAAGCTGAGCTGTTATACATGATGAATTGCTCTCTTCAGTTGGGTGTCTTCCCTGCTGCCTTTAAAACGGCGGTGGTGAGGCCCCTTCTGAAGAAGAGCAATTTGGATTGTAATGATTTTAATAACTACAGACCTGTATCCAACTTACCATTTTTAAGTAAAATTTTAGAAAAACTTGTTTTTACTCAGATTAATGATTTTCTGAATGATAAACAGATCCTACAGATATTTCAGTCTGGATTTAGGGTGAACCACAGCACAGAGACCGCTCTCCTAAAGGTTTTAAATGATATTAGATGTAACTGGGACTCCTAAAAGCTCTCAGTCCTGGTGCTACTGGATCTAAGCGCAGCCTTTGATACAGTAGACCACACTATACTTTTAAACAGACTGAAACACGTGGTGGGCCTCTCTGGTGCTGTACACAACTGGTTCACTTCCTATCTCTCAGACAGAACTTTTATGGTGTGTATGGATACATGCTCCTCTAAGATCCATAAAATGACATGTGGTGTGCCCCAAGGGTCGGTTTTAGGCCCTGTACTTTTTAATTTGTATATGCTTCCCCTTGGCGGTGTCATCAGGAGGCATGGAGTGAACTTCCACAGTTACGCTGATGATACTCAGCTGTACATCTCCGTGTCTCCTGATGACACCAGACCAATGGATGCCCTTTTTAACTGTATTCTAGATATAAAATCTTGGATGGCAGAAAACTTTTTACAGCTTAACCAGGACAAAACTGAAGTTTTAATCATCGGTCCTGAGGCTCAGAGAGAGAAACTCTTGTCTAAATTACAGGCATTTTCACTATGCCCTTCACTACAAGTGAAAGACCTGGGTGTTATTCTTGACTCTGAGCTTGGTTTTATCCCACATATTAAACATGTAACCAAAATTGGATTTTATCATCTAAAAAATATAGCCAGAGTCCGCCCTATTCTCTCTCGGGCCAACACGGAGATGCTGATGCATGCTTTTATTATCAGTCGCATTGATTACTGTAATGCCCTGCTCTCTGGTCTCCCCAAAAAGAATATTTCACCTTTGCAACTTTTGCAAAACTCTGCAGCTCGTGTGCTGACGAAGACCAGTGGGCGGGCCCACATTACACCGGTTTTACAATCGCTGCATTGGCTCCCCGTGTGTTTCAGGATCGATTTTAAAGTTCTTTTATTGGTTTTAAATGTCTTAATGGTCTTGGGCCTTCTTATCTTTCAGATCTGCTTTTACCATATGAACCCTCGCGGACCCTGAGGTCCTCTGGTACTGGCCTTTTGATTGTCCCTAAAGTCAGGACACATACTCACGGAGAGGCAGCTTTTCAGTGGTATGGTCCTCGACTGTGGAACAGCCTGCCGGAGGAGCTCAGGGCCGCAGAGGCTTCATCATTTTTTAAAAACAGGCTCAAGACCCACCTTTTTAATTTAGCTTTTAACTAACGTTTATTTATTTTATGCTTATTTATTCTATCCTGTTATTCTATTTATATTATTAATTTAGTTTTACCTAATATTTATTGATTGTATTCTTATTCATTTTTTATCTTCTTACTCTGTTTATATTTATATTTATATTGTATCCCACTCTTATTTATTTTATCTTTTTATCCTGTTTATATTCTTAATAGGTCATATCTCCAGTGTTTCCTCAGAGGGGGCTCTCTGCACCGGGGCTGTGATTGACCGTGGCTGCTAGGGCTCTGTGGATCCTCTCAGCCTGGCTGGGGGGCTTCTTTGCCTCCCTCCTGCTGTGTGCCCAGCCTGGAGGCTGCGGTCTGTGACCGGCTCCCGGTGCAGACAGCTCCCTGTGATAGTGTTTCCTCACTTGGCTAATGCGTACCCAGCCCAATTTTACTCTTTAAGTGTGTGTGTGTGGGGGGGGGTGTGTGGAGAGAATGTGTGTATCCATGACCGTTTCTGTTAATGAGAGTGTGGGGAATGAGTGGGAGGTGGGAGGGTGGGGTGGGGTGGGGTGGGGTGGGCTGCTTTTAACCATGTAAAGCACTTTGTGCTACAGTTTTTTTGTATGAAAAGTGCTTTATAAATAAAGATTGATTGATTGATAGATAGATAGATAGATAGATAGATAGATAGATAGATAGATAGATAAAATCACTGATCGTATTCGAATGGGTTTTTCATCCTCAGGCTTCCCGGTCAATGACACAGTGCCATCTAAGAGGAAGGGTTTGAAGCAGGGATCAACTCCTTCACTTTGGTCCCCTCTCTCAGCATGAATGGTTTTAATTAACCCTACTCCTTTTGGTGACTGGTTCTTGCGCTTCAAAGCGGGACATTCAACAACAACATGACCAAGTTTATGACAATAGAAACATTCCCTTTCAGTCTTTGAAGCAAAAGTCCATCGTGGGCTTGAAGGATCCTTTCGTGGGGGAGGTTCTCGGGTGGTAACTTCACGTTTCTGCACAAAAACAGTCTTATGAGTCAACACAAATTCATCAGCTATCACAGCTGCTTCTTTCAAAGTGGAAACCTTCTGTTCATTAAGGTGTACAACAATGCGTTCTGGCAAGCCATTTTTGAACTCTTCCAGCAGTATCAGTTCACGTAAGCAGTTGTAGTCAAGAACTTTACTTGCTGTTATCCATCTATCAAAAAGAGTCGCTTTTTCACGAGCAAACTGTACAAAAGTCTGATTTGCTGCTCTTTTGTGATTGCGAAAGCGTTGCCTATACGCTTCGAGAACAAGTTCATAAGCAGCAAGGATAGCAGACTTCACTACATCATAGTTCAAACTTTCTTCCAAAGATAAAGCAGAACAGACTTCTTGTGCTTTGCCTACCAATTTGCACTGAAGAAGCAATGGCCAAACTTCTCTCGGCCAGTGCAGTGAGGCAGCAACACGTTCAAACACATTGAAATATGTATCAACTTCTGATTCACGAAATGGAGGTACCAACACAATGTTTTTACTCACATTAAAACCACCTGTGTTTACATGGGAGGAGGTTGTTTCACCAACAGATGAATTTGCAGAACTAGGTTGAGTAGTAGTACTTCTTGAAGTCTGTGCCTGTAACTCCAACTGACGCAGTCTGACCTCCCTTTCAGTCTGCAACTCCAGCTCCAACCTTGTCAGCTTTAACACCTTTTCTGTCTCTGCTTCCAACTCCAACCTGCGAAGTTCCAACTCTGCCTGACGAGCTTGGGCTTTATCCTGAGCCTCCAACTGTAATTTAGCCAAACGTACCTTGAGTAATACTTCTTGTCTTGAACGAGGAGAAGATGGAGTAGCAAAAGAAGGTGAGCCATTAGTGCCCAAATTTTCCACTGTTTGTTGCTCCACAGCAGCAGGGTTTTGCCCTTCTTCCTTTAACACAGCAGGCTTCACTCCTTCATTAGGGGTCCTGTCAAGAGGAACTGGCAAACGAGGTGATTTAGAAACAGGAAGCAGGCCTTCTTCCACACGCTTGTTTGAAACAGCAGTTTTCAAGTCCTCTTTCACCAATTGCCTTGATACATTTAACTCAAAGTGTGCTGCTATAGCAAACAAATCATGTTTTCTACACACATTTAACTCCTCCCAAGAAGGACTACTCAAAAATGCACTCAAATTGAAAACACCAGTTGCCATACTAACTACCTCTGCCAAACACACCAGCAGAAACAAACAACTCCAAACCTTCACCATCTAAAAAAAATGGATTAAACAGGATAATATCCCGGACGAGCCCCCAATTTATGTTACGTCCCCTGGCTAGTCTAGGGGGTTGAAGGGACGAACATAAAGGTGGATAGTGAAGGAGGAGCCAAGATGGTAAGTGTAAAAGGTTTATTTAATGCTGGTGATGAGATTTGGGTTCAGACTGAGGTGTAACATCAGGGAGAGCCAAGGCCAACATAACAAACAAAACATCCCTCATGTAGAAATAAAAGAAACTTACCTAACTCCAAAGAAACAAAATATACAACCTATAACCATAACCTACCTAACAACACATAAACAGGAGAAAACAGGGTGTCAAAGCAAAAGGGAGCTCTCCCCTACAGCAGTCTGAACATGAAAACAACAATGCTCATACAAGGTACAAAGGCATGCAAGCCTGCACAGGTATGGCAACCAAAATGGCCAGAGGGCACAGAAGCACAGCTCCACAGGCCTTAAATAGTGCTCTGCTGATTACCAATTAGCCAGACTCTGCGCAGCATCCAATCAGGACAGGAGGTGGAGCCTGGACAAAACAAAGGGTTAGTAGGGAGAAGAGACATCCTCCTGGGGGATGTAACAGTGGACATCGGTCGGGTGTGGAGGGATTGTGTTTGTTAATGTCTAAATGGCCCAGGGGAAGAAGCTGTTTGTGAGCCTGCAGGTGTGGGACATGATTAACCCCTGCACCAACCAGAGGGCAGCAGGTCAAACAGGTGGTTGGCAGGGTGAAAGAGACCTTGAGACACTATCCGCTCGACACATTTCATGCCTACAGATGTGAGGGTTGTATGTTCGTAGTCATTGAGGCTGTCTATATCAGTCTTTTTGGGGAATGGTAGTGGTGGCCTTCATACAGCTGGGAATGGTGGCATGAGTACGGGAGAGGTTGAACAGCTTTGTGAGTATCCCTGCCAGTAGTTCCGCACAGGCTTTGACCACAGCCCTTGTGATGCCATCAAGGCCATTAGTTATTCTGGCATTTACCGGTCTCAGAGTCCTCCTGACTTTATGTTCCTGGAGGGAGAGGGGGGTCTGCTGGGTGAAAGGTAAGTGGGGGGCAGGGTCTGGGGGAGAGGGGTTGCCTCATACCCAGCAATGAAGATGTTGAGCTCCTCGGTGAGTTTCAGGCAGCTGACGAGGATTGGGTGGCTTGGGTGCCTTTTCACACCTGACTGGGGCTGTTCTCTGTGAAGAAGCCATTCTATCTTTTTCCGGCATGTATTTATTCTTGCTCTAATACAATGTATATTTTTATACCATGCACAGTTGGAGTGAAGCACCCACAATTTTATTTTACATGTACAATGACAATAATACGCAATTCTATTGTATTACGTATTTAGTTCTTTGTTCAATACAATACACATTAACCATTAGAACTGAAGACCCTTTGAACTGAAGAAGCTTCTCGGATGAGAGGTGAAACGTCTTCAGGCAACTTAAAGAAGTCCAGACGCTTTTCTTTCCAAGCTCCTTAGAATACACATTAACGTTATCTGATTAAAGTGATGATTGCAAACCATAGTCTCAAGCCCAAAAAAACTCTATGCTTTATACACCTCCAGAGGGGCTAAAATTGCCAATCTATTCTTCTATTTTTTTTAATTAAAGAAAAAAAAAGTACACCTGGCTAGATGTTTTAATTGTTCCATTTACTTTATTATGTTTTTTAATTTTGGGGTTTTTTTGTTTCTTTTATGTTCTTCCTGGTATTTTGGCCATTATTACCAGCTGCATATTTGAATGAAATTAATGAAACTGAAATATTGTTGCCAGGTGCTGTCAATTAAATCCTATAATTTTGGATTTTGTTCCTGTTCATAACTAATGAAAATGTTGCTTCGGTAACTTTTCATAACAGGAATTTTTGTACAACAGTTGAAAACTGTTATAACTAGGCTTTTTAAAGTATACTTTTTAAATTAATGTTATCTCTGACTGAGCAAATTGTAATGGTGGGGTTTGGGAATGTGGGCCACTGTCGCAGCAGACATTTTGTTGTATTCCTCGACATTGTTACTAAACAGTTCTTTTTGGCACAGCAGGTGTATTATTCTGCTTGGGAGATGACAGTGATGCTGTGTCCTTGCTCAACAACATTTAAGTGTCTACATGTCAACGTAGCATCCACATGAATAATAGGACTCGGTGTTTCTTAGTGCTTCCCACTGCATCATAACTAAATGATTAAATTGGTGCGAGATATGTGTATAGATGACAGAGCTCACTCAGTTCACTTTAAACTTAAATGTGCAGTCTTGGACTTAATGTTTGATTCAAATGGAAATGTTAGATTCCATTGTAGGAAAAAAATGAAAAATAAATCAGAATTATATTGTTATTGTGTTTTTGTGAAATGTGACTTTACATTTATCTAAATATTCATTATTACTACCCCTACTCTGAATTACTCTGAATTACATATTTATACATTGACACCTACAAACAATACTTTAAAAAATGTATAATTACTTCACAGAAAATTTTTTTTTAAATAACAAAGAAGGAGAACTCTGTTATGTGCTTTGAAGCTGTGGAATTCCTCTGTTTTAGTTTTGTTGTGAGGTAAACAAGACAAACAGGTCCAGTAAGTACAGATGAACAGAAAAAAAAGAAAAGCAAGTTGTGCAAAAATATTATTAAAGTGAGTCCGGTATATTCTGTTAACTATGTACAGTCCAGTTTGTGTGTTGGTTGAAATGGTAAATGAAATAATTTGACAGCCATGCAAACTATATAAACTATATAAAGAAATGCTCTCAAATGCAATAATGCCCATAATGATAATAATAACAATAACAATAATAACAATAACAATAATAATGATAACAATATTATTAATAATAATAATATGAAATAATGGTTACAGTAGTGTCATTACAAAGTTTAAGTAGCAAAAATAAATGAAAAAATAAATCAATCGTTACGTAAATAAACAGATAAGTAAATGGGAAGGGAAGGGGATGGGAGATTTTATTAAATTATGATTTTCCTTTTAACCACTTGAAACGGTTGGGTCTAGAGCAAGTTACCAAAAGTGCTGAGGGTGCAGTGCAGACATCCCAGTTCACTCTCCAATTACCCACCAACCCAGAGAGACTCATTTAAACCACATCGGCCAGCACTGACATGTTTTTCCTGTTCTGTTTTTTAAATATTTTTTTCTTCTTTACTTCTTTGTTTTATTTTTTATTTCCTAATGTGATGCATTGAAAACCCAGTACTATTAGTTGGCTGACAGTAGGAGAGATGAGGCACAGTGGGTGGAGGTCCAGGCCACCCTGGTGGTCCAACCACAGCCCCAACCTATCTAATGACCCACTCCGGAACCCACTAGGACAACATATTATATTGCTCTGGCCAAAAAAGACAACAACAAAAAACAAGTAACAAATAATAATAATAATAATAATGATATGGATAGCAGTAATAATAGCAAACAATAATGAAAGTATTGATGATAAATACCATGTGAGAGACCCTGTTAAGAGAAAATACCAGAAGTTTGTATGTGTGTGTGTAGGTGCATGTGTGTAGTTAGACAGTTGTCTATTATGTGTAGTCAGTATCCAGAAACTGATTTAGAATGACATGCAATTTCCACTTAGAATTGCAACATTAACAATTTCTAAACCACTAAACTATGATTAATTTTTGCTCAGCACATGTTTCTTGGTGTTCTTCTCAGGTTTAAATAACATGATAAAACATTTTGGAGCAAATATACAAAAAACTAGCCCAAAGCTGGAGGCCAGAATGGCAAAAATTTCCACAACCACAGTAAATTTCCCAGGAGAGCTGACATATGCTGGGATAAAAGTGATCCACACTGCACAAAATATCAGCATGCTGAAGGTGATAAGTTTGGCTTCATTGAAATTATCAGGTAATTTGCGGGCTAAAACAGCTAAAACAAAGCAAAAGGAAGCAAGCAGGCCTATATAACCAAGCACAGCCCAGAAGCCAACAGCAGAGCCTAATGCACATTCCAGGATGATTTTCTCCTTATATGCGGTTAGATTTTTTATTGGGAATGGAGGGCTCATTACCAACCAAATAGTACATATTAAAACTTGAATAAAGGTGAAAGACACAACAGTCATTCTTTGTTGTGGAGGACCAAACCATTTCATCACATTACTACCTGGAAGTGTCGCTTTAAAAGCCATTAGAACCACTATAGTTTTCCCAAGTACACAGGAGATACAGAGCACAAAGGTGATCCCAAATGCAGTGTGACGCAGCATGCAGGACCACTCAGATGGTGCTCCAATGAAAGTTATTGAACATAAGAAACACAGAGTCAGTGAGATGAGCAGCAGGAAGCTCAGCTCAGAGTTGTTGGCTCGGACAATTGGAGATGTCCTGTGACGTAAGAATATTGCAGTCGTGATAATAGTCAGACAAGCACCAAGAACTGAGAATGTAGCCAGGATGATTCCTAGGATGTCTTGAAATGAAAGAAACTCTATAGGTTTAGGGATACAAGTGTCTCTCTTTGCATTAGGCTGGAATTCCATGTGGCAGGGTAAACAATCAGCAGAATCTGAATGGGAGAAAAAAGAGTTAAAGTGCTTCTTGTAATACTGGCGTTATAGATTACAAATGTATTCTTGTAATGCAGGGGTGTCGAAGTCCAGGCCTCGAGGGCCAGTGTCCTGCAGGTTTTAGATAACACCCTGGGTGAACACACCTGAATTAAATGAGTAGTTCATTACCAGGCCTCTGGAGAACTACAAGACATGTTGAGGAGGTAATTTAGCCATTTGAATCAGCTGTGTTGGATCAAGGTCACATCCAAAACCTGCAGGACACCGGCCCTCGAGGCCTGGAGTTCAACACCTGTGTTGTAATGTATTCGATGTTGCAGATTTGCATCATAAGAATATTTTACATGCACGGACGAACATTTTACTTTACCTGTAGTATTACTAATCTCTCCCTCAGGACATGCAGTACAGTCATAGCAGCAAATGGGTTTTCCTTTTTGCAGCACTTTACGAGTTCCTGGAGGACAACTCCCACTGCACACTGACACTGGCACCTGTGTAATATATAAAGGCAGCAGTAACATATGTAAATGTTTGCTATAAAGCTGAAAAGATTAATTTGTTCTTTGACTTTTACTTTCGTGCTGCCCTCCATCCAGATTATGTTTTTGTTAATCTGGAACTCCTGGCCGTCTGGCAGTGATGCATCATACAGCCCTACAGTCACTATGTCAGTTATGCCAGCCTTAGTTTTCTGCCAGTTAACCAGCTCATAAATAGCAACAGGATCCCCATTAGTATCGAATGACACATCATATCCATTTCGGGAAAAATTTACTTTCTTCAGCTCAGTTAGAATCTGTAAGGATGAATTGAGACATAAAGGGAGGGGAAAGAAAAAATAAAACAATGTTCGAACAACTAAAAGTAATATTTCACTTAAGGTTTCTCAGAGACAGTGAAACATGTTTGCAATGACTGATTCATTTTTACTGACCTGCTCGGACTGTAATTTGGTTAGTTTGTCACACTGAGCTGTGACATTTCTTCCCTGACATAATGCATTATGAAAGGCATGTGCAATTGCATACACAGCCTTGTACACCATGTTACTAATTCTAAGCTGAGATGTATCAGTGTACGGGGTTTGGAGAGTCTTTATATCTTCAGTTCCATTACATACTTTCTTTCCTGCAGAATCACCTAAAAATAAAAAAGGGCACCAAATATGACAGACAATTTAATTCATGCATTTAACATCATATCTTTGAACATATCACTCAACAAACAAAGAGTCACATTTGAGAAAAGGGGCCACAGTAATAGTGTCAACTGACTGTCTAAACTTGACCTAAAGGTTATATAGGTCATGTAGGTTAAGATTTTTTGCAGTAATGGACCTTTTTGATTATGTTGGATTTGAAATTGCTTAGATTACAAAAAAGAACACATCTGGACTTTTTAAGACCAGACATTTTACAAGAAACTCTAACAACCAAGAAATATAAAAAAAAAAATGTTTCTCACTTTCTTTTATTGTGCAGTTGAAGGAATCCTCCCAGAACTCAGTAAGCAATGGTGATACAGCCACTTGAGCAAAAGAGAGATTCAACAGGAAGTTTCTGAAACCTGGGATTACAGATTTCTGAATTCCAAATCCAATGGCCCCAGCGAGAAAACTGTACTTCCTTAATCCTGGGTTGGTCACCCATGATTCACTGCCTATCCACTGTCGAGGTGGGAAAGGCTCACGTGATAACTCCTCAAACAGGATCTTCATGTCTCCAGAAGATGCAAATGCCACAACAACTACAGCCTTTGACCTTGAGAGACAAAATTTTTTTTTTTGACCGTCTCAAAACATCATGAAAGATTACATTAAATAAATGAAACTAAATTCCACATATGTCATATAGAAACCTGCGGATAACATCTGCCACTTTCTGTATCCTGCTATGTGGGTTTGTCCGATAGAAAGATAAAGAGTATTCCACACAGATCCCCTCTTTCTTTGCTGCTTCTAGAAAAGATGCGATGCCGTTATTTCCATAATCCGAATCTGATCGTACAGCACCTATCCAAGTCCAGCCAAACTGTTTTATCAACTTGGCTAGAGCAGCAGCTTGAAACTGGTCACTAGGAATTGTTCTCAAAAAACCTGGGTACTGCTGCTTGTCAGACAAGCATGTACATGTGGCAGAGGGGCTTACCTAAAACAAAAGAAGACAAGGTAATCCTATAAGAACTGCATATGTGCATGAATATTTTAAATGCCTAGTTTGACAAAAACTTTAAGTATTTACTTGAGGAATGTTAAAGGGACTGATGATTCGTGACATGCTGATGGATGGCGTAGACCCAGACTCACCAACAAGAGCCATCACCATACCTGACTGGGAGCAGGTTTTGCCAGTGTGAAACACAAGGTCCAAGCTATTCAAAAACTGAAATGCCAAATGCACTGTCATGGAAACTGATGCACATGAGTCATAGATCTGATACCCAAGCCTGATTCCGGGCAGCAGCTCTGTACTGTTGTTAATCTCTTCTATGGCAAAGACCATTGCATGTAACAACTGCAGCTCATCGGCATTTATGCTGCAGACAGACAGTCAACTCACTGTTAAAATTTTAGGCTACATAGACTTTGGTAAGATGAAATTTCATACAGATAACAAAGAGTAAAAATTATTACAATACATGCAACATGTTCATAATTTTTTCCATACTGACCTCCCTTTGCATCTTAATGGCTCAGGCATGATGGTATAATCATGGCTCACTGTTTGCGTGTAGGAGTGAAGAGAGAAAGCACCCCCAATAATGAAGTCCCCATCCATTGAGAATGCCGGTCGATGAGTGCTACCCTGAAGCTTACATTTCTCAGATGAAGGTTCAGTACCAGCCCAAGCAGCTGCAAAGCTACTCCTTTGATTCAGACTATCCAGAGACACACCCAAGGCAAAAACTGAGTTCAGCTGAAACAAACACAAAGCAGATACCAGACCAATTAAAAGAACTGAGACTGCCATCTCTCCCTGATGTCAGGTATGTGTGTAAGTGGTATTTATATAGGGTTTTAGACAGAGGGCTCTGTTCTACGCCTTCAAGAGGACATGACCTTGGGCAGTGGTCTTTGATTAAGTCTCTGAAAGGTCATTCATTACTCTAAACATGAGTGTATATTATACACAGCGTTAACAGATAATATGAGTTTAACTGGATTAAAAAAAAACTTTATCCCTGACAAGCCCTGGTGATATCCTAAAATCATCTTATGATTCAATATGTCTTCATTTAATTTTCAATACATCCAGTGTTTGGGAAAAGAATACTGACAATCTACTAAGAAATATTAAAAGAAGCTACAATTGTAAAGTCTCACTCTGCTACTACCACCTAGTGGACATCATGATTAAACAAAATATGAGCACTTCATCTGTTATTACTTTAATATTCTAAACTAAAGACATTTGAAATATAGCCTAATCACAAAAACATATCATAAAATACCAAATCCTTAAAAGAAAAAGTCTACTACTAATATATAGACCAAAAATGAAACCATAATCATCACTGTTTCTATTATAATGTCTGCTGTTTTTTCCACTTCTGGTTAAAAAGACTTTTTCTCTTCAGTGTCAGCCAGTATTTCCTCAGATAGAATTGCTCTTACTTTAACTGGAATCACAATCACAAGTTAAGGTGCTCTGACCAGTGTTGTTGTTGCTATATAACAAAAGTAAAGAAAAAACATGGCAGCAAACATCAGCAAGAATGGGTGATTAAACTGGAGATTTAGGTTCCACAGGCATGTATGAGGGCCAATATTCCTTAGATTTCTCTGAGTGGTCACTGACTTCGGAGCCAGCTGTACAGAATAAGCTTAACATAAAATGAACAAGATACATGTCTACATGAGTCTTGGTCTCCATAGTGTTAACAGTACTAAAAATAAAAAGGTAGACATGTAAGTAAAGAAACTTGATTTATTTACATTGCCAATTTTCTTCTATGTTTTTGATAATCTTTTTATAGGCAGTAGTTTTCCTGTGAAAAAGAACAGAATAAAATAGAATGGAACAGCACTTTGTGTCATTGTACATATACAGCGAAATTATGGATTCTCCACACCAACTGTGCAGGAATGAAATATAAATAGTAATACAGTAATAAAGTAATAAATAATAGTAATAAGAACCAAAGCTATGTAAACCATGTATTCTCAACGATATTAATAGCTCTGCAGTTTGTTGCAATCCATTGGCAATTGTGTCAGTCAATATGTCCGAGGTAGACGTACTGAGCCCCCGATACTCTGTGAGTGGTTTGTCGCAAGATGAGTGATGCGTTAGCCAATGTGCTAGCAGCATCCCCAGCTAACGTATGCATCGCGTCAATGTGATATTTTAAAGTGGAAGTGCTTCGGTGAAAAGAAAATTCCTTCTTGTACTTGTGCATAAGACTTTATGTCGATCAACTCTTCAGTTTTGTTATTTTTTTAATATTCAAATTTCCCATCGACAGGGCCAATGTGCATTTATCATCTTCCAAATTGAGTTGATTGGTTCAACTGCCCATCACTACCAGACCTACTGCCCATTTGTACATGTGCGAAGGTAACTCTACTTGGACAAACTGCCCGAAATGCGTTGACAGAAACATTTCAGGGATTTTGGGTCATTCTGCACTCCAGATGCGTTAATTGCGTTTTTTGTTTTTGTTTTTATCGCTGATTAATCTGCGTTAACATGTTGATTTTGACAGCGCTAATATGGCTTTTAGTTGTTTTTTTTTTTTGTTGTTGTTGTTGTTTTTTACAAAAATACCAACTATATCTTCTCTACAAAAATAATGAAAATATCCATCCATCCATCTGGGGCCAGGCTGTGGGGGTAGCAGCAGAAAATATATTAAATTAGTAATCCATAATTTATTGATTCTACTACTTGCTTTACTACTCTACTTTACTTGCACTAAATCTTGCATAATCTGGAAGTTGTCCAGGAGTTGAAATTGTCATTAGGGTATTCTTTATCTAAAGAGCTAATCTGTACCTAGAAAGTGGATGTCCTGTCATAAAATATGCATGTGGGTGGTGCTATACTACAATGAAAAAGAAACCAGAAGAGATATAAAATGAGGTAAGCATTCATTAAGATAAGAAAAGTGGTGTAAAGAGAAGGAGTCATTATGGGGCCATTTTTTGACATACTAAAGTTCTTGTATTTCTATGTGATCATGATTTACTTCTCTTCCTACTTTTTCCTCTCGGAGTCTCTTTTCTCAGCCTGCAAGTTAAGGAGACAGTTTTATCTTAATGGGATGCACAAACCTGGAGATGTGATTCTGGGGGGGCTGTTTGAAGTTCACTACACCTCTGTTTTCCCTGAGCTAACGTTTACCTCAGAGCCAAACATGTTGAGTTGCCAAGGGTAAGTACTATATTCATGCATTAAATGCACCAATTCATGAAAGCATACATTGGTGTAGATTTTTATACTTTATGTTACTTTTCAACATTTACGTTTTTGAGGTTTTTTTCGGGTTTTTTTTTACAAGGTTTGACCCTCCTGGATTCAGGCATGCCATGACAATGGCCTTTGCTATTGATGAAATCAACAAAAACTCCAATCTGCTACCTAATGTGACTCTTGGATACAGTCTTTATGACAACTGTGCCACACTTGTAATTGGATTCAGTGCTGCATTATCATTAGTCAGTGGTCAGGAGGAAAAGTTTCTGCTTCACGAGAACTGTTTGGGGACCCCTCCAGTTGTGGGGATCGTGGGTGATTCCTTCTCAACATTTTCTATTGCAACCTCTGATGTAATAGGTTTATTTAAAATGCCAATTGTAAGTTTCCTGTCCTGCATTTTACATGTGCTTTTGGCATGCTGTATTAGAGTTAATTTTTCTCACTAGGGTGAGAAATGACAAAATGAAAGAATAGGAAATATACATTGTATATTAGTTCCAGCTTGTCAGCATCAATCTGTTTTGATTTCAACTGTGTTTTTTGATAGGTGAGCTATTTTGCAACATGCTCTTGTCTAAGTGACCGTCATAAGTTTCCGTCTTTCTTTAGAACCATTCCAAGTGATGCCTTTCAGGTAAAACTTTCTTCTACAAAGAGCAAATGTATTTCACAGAAAGTGAATTGATATAAGTTACCCCGAAATAAAAAACGCTGTTTATTTATATTTTTTTTTCAATTTTTAATTTTTTTCTGGATTACATACTGTGCAAATTGATTAGAAAGAAAAACTGTGATGATATAATTCTATTGTTTGCACTGAAATATAATTCAAGCCTAAACTAAGAATTTCACTCGTATTTATGTAGGTTCATGCAATGATTCTAATTCTAAAACACTTTGGGTGGACGTGGGCTGGTCTGCTGGTAAGTGATGATGATTATGGAGTCCATGTCGCGAGATCATTTCGACAAGCGTTGGCTCAGTCTGGTGGAAGTTGTCTAGCCTACTCAGAGATTTTGCCCTGGGGTGAAAACTCAGCTGAATTAAGGAGGATTGTCGAGGTGATGAAGAAGTCCACAGCACGTGTGGTAATTGTCTTTGCACATCAAATCCACATGATTCAACTAATGGAGGAGGTATATCTAGATCTATCTATTTATCTATCTAAATCAAATTGTATTCATCAGCTGCCTCGTACTTAGTAACTAAGGATGTAAATTATATTACAGACATTATATTCATGCAAATGAATTGCATGCTGTGTGGTCAAATATTTATGGATGTTGGAGGTATTTCCATTCTATGTTGTGATCAGTGATGGGGTTATTAGTCAAAAAAGTAATTTATTACACATATTTTCCAGCACACTTTTCTTAAAGTAATGCAGTATGCTACTTAATTACTCTCAGGAGTAAGTAATTCTTTATACTACTAGCTACATTACTTTTGCATTTCTCTGTAAAATGACCTTAAACGAAATCAGCTGATTGTTGCACATGTGCAAAAAAGAACCAATAAGCATAATGCATAGCAAGTAAACCAACATTTCCTACTACTACTGGGATCTCAATTTCCATCCCTGTATGTAATGATTTCATGGTTTGTAATGATTCAATCCTAGACTATGTACAGTTTCTATTTGTTCCTTATATTTCTAAATAGGTGATAAAGCAGAATGTAACAGGGGTGCAGTGGATGGCTAGTGAGGCCTGGACAACAGCAGCTGTACTCCAAACAACCCACCACATGCCATATCTGAGTGGCACTCTGGGCATTGCCATTCGTCGAGGAGAAATACCAGGGCTCAGGGATTTTCTAATGAAAATTCGTCCTGACATTTATGACAGCAATAACAATGGAAATAGCATGGTAAGATTGTAACTTTAAAATACACTTGTACTCACAAAATTTAAAAAAATGAAAATATCTTTTTTAATACTGTTTGAAATATTTTTCAGGTAAGACAGTTTTGGGAATATACCTTTCAGTGTAGATTTGCTCCACCTCCATCAGGTTGGTTACAAGGTGGGGGAGCACTCTGCACTGGACAAGAAGAACTAGCAAATGTGGAGACTGAGTTTTTGGATGTTTCTAACCTCAGGCCTGAGTATAATATTTACAAGGCTGTGTATGCTCTTGCATATGCCCTTGATGACATGCTACACTGTGCACCTGGGAGGGGGCCTTTCAGTGGGCACAGCTGTGCTACTTTGCAAAAATTAGAGCCATGGCAGGTGTGGTATTAGTTAACACACTAACATTTATTTTTATTGTTTTAAAATTCAGGTACTACACTCATGTGAAAAAGAATGTTTAAATGGGACGTTATACAGTACTGTGAAAAACTAAATGCACTCTTTCAATTCGATTCAGTTCAGTTCAGTTTTATCTATATAGCGTCAAATCACAACAACAGTCGCCTCATGGCCCTTTATATATTAAGGTAGACCCTACAATAATACATACAGAGAAAAACCCAACAATCATATGACCCCATATGAGCAAGCACTTTGGTGACAGTGGGAAGGAAAAACTCTCTTTTAATAGGAAGAAACCTCCAGCAGAACCAGGCTCAGCAAGGGGTGGCCATCTGCCGCAACGGGTTGGGGAGAGAGAAGAAAGACAGGACGAAAGACATGCTGTGGAAGAGAGCCAGAGATTAATAACAAGTATGATTCAACGCAGAGAGGTCTACTAACACATAGTGAGCGAGAAAAGTGACTGAAGAAGAAACACTCATTGCATTATGGGAATCCCCCACCAGCCTGGACCTATTGCAGCATAACTACAGGAGGATTCAGGGTGACCTGATCCAGCCCTCTATATGCTTTAGCAAAAAAGGAAAGTTTTAAGCCTAATTTTAAAAGTAGAGATTGTGTCTGTCTATCTCCTGAATCCAATTCAGAAGCTGGTTCCACAGAAGATGGATCTGAAAGCTGAAGGCTCTGCCTCCCATCCTACTTTTAAATACTCTGGGAACCACAAGTAAGCCCTCTCTGTTTTGATTCAATAGCTTGGAGAACCACCTTTAGTAGCATTAACTTGGGACAATCAATTTCTGTATGATTTATCAATTTCTCACATTGTTGCAGACGACTGGCTCTTTTTTTGTTTACAACATTGCTTTAGTTATTTTGATTTTGTGGGTATGTGTTTATGTACAGCACTTTGCCCATTGCAACACTTTAGTTTTCTTCTAATTGTACTGTCACAAACATACACATTTAACATGATAATTTAATCTTGTAGAATGTATAATGTAGATCTTGGGTTTTTGTAAATTCTGTAAGCAGTGCATAGTCTGACTTTCAGGCAACCTTGCTGGGACACACTCTCCTGGGAAGAATTTGGCATTGTGTTAACACACGTGAATGCTCTAGAACAGCAAACTCCTGGATCTTCTATTTTTATAGAGGTGGTCACACTTGCTGATGATCAGTTAATAAAGTACATGTGAGTAGCAATACCTTTCTGCTACTTACCTTTTAATTCCTATGGAAATAGTAAGAGTGTTCCTGTGAACTTCTTTTTCACATGGGTAATTGGTGTTATAGACAGATTTTAGAAAGACAAGATTTTATTAACATTGTCATTAGAAGATAGTTATTTTAGATGTGTGAGATGAGCAAAGTTATTTGCAAAATAAAAATGAAAAACTGCACATTTGACTAGACCTTGTGGTGATTAAAGATTGTTTTTTATTTCAGTTCACTGAAATTAACATTGTTGCAAATTCTGTTATTCCAGAAGTTGCAATGCCAAACTAAAATACCCTTAGTTGCTGTAATAAAATCAGTTGAGAATTAAGAATGATCAGATGAGTCTATAATCAAGTCTCCTTTTCACGTCCCTTTCAATATTAACCTCTTGATCTTATTTTTTTTAGTTGATGCATTATTTGGAAAAAGTTCACTTCACTACTCCATTTGGAGATGAAGTGTCATTTGATGAAAATGGTGATGCCTTGCCAATATATGATATCATGAATTGGCAATGGCTACCAGATGGAAGTACGAAGGTTCAGAATGTGGGCGTGGTTAAGAAGACAGCCTTGAAAGGTGAAGAACTCAGACTTGATGAAGACAAAATCTTCTGGAACTCTAACTCTAAACAGGTTACTTCTGTTTATTGTTGTTTTGGATATAGTTCTGTACGACACAGTACAATACAATAATGTTATGTACAATATATGTGGTATAACTAACCTTACAGCCAGTGCAGTCAGTGTGCAGTGTAAGCTGTCCCCCAGGTACTCGCATGGCTAGAAAAAATGGACAACCTGCGTGCTGTTTCGACTGTGTGCGTTGTTCTGAAGGAAAGTTCAGCAATGAAACAGGTTGGTATAATAAAAATTTTCTGATAAAAGCAGTTGGTTCACTAGGATAAATGGTGAAAATACAAAAAAAAAAAATCTTCCACTTTATACTAGATTCTTTGGAGTGCACCAGTTGTCCCGAAGACTTCTGGTCAAGCCCTCAACGTGATCGCTGTGTTCCTAAGAAAACAGAGTTCCTCTCCTACCATGAACCTCTGGGTATCTGCTTGACAACTGCTTCATTGCTGGGTACATTTATCTGTGCTGTGGTCTTGGGGATCTTCACTCATTATCGCAGCACACCTATCGTCCGTGCCAACAATTCAGAATTGAGCTTCCTGCTTTTAGTGTCACTGAAACTATGCTTCCTGTGTTCACTGCTATTCATCGGACGACCAAGGCTATGGACATGTCAACTGAGACATGCAGCATTTGGGATCAGCTTTGTGCTTTGTGTCTCATGCATTCTGGTGAAAACAATGGTTGTTGTGGCTGTGTTCAAAGCCTCAAAGCCAGGGGGGGGAGCCAATATTAAGTGGTTTGGTGCTGTTCAGCAGAGAGGGACAGTATTGGTTCTTACTTCAATCCAAGCAGCTATATGTGCTGCTTGGCTGATATCCTCCTCACCAGTTCCTTATAAAAACACTCAGTACTACAATGACAAAATAGTTTTTGAGTGTGTAGTTGGGTCTACAATTGGCTTTGCAGTGTTACTGGGTTATATTGGTGTACTGGCTATCCTTAGCTTTCTGCTAGCATTTCTAGCCAGGAATCTTCCAGACAACTTCAATGAGGCCAAACTAATCACTTTCAGCATGCTGATCTTCTGTGCCGTGTGGGTGGCTTTTGTTCCTGCTTATATCAACTCTCCAGGTAAATATGCAGATGCAGTAGAGGTATTTGCCATCTTGGCCTCAAGTTTTGGCCTATTGGTGGCCCTGTTTGGACCCAAATGTTACATAATCCTGCTGAAACCAGAGAGAAACACAAAAAAGGAAATAATGGGTCGTGGCTTGGCAAAGTCACAAGGTATCAGTTTTAAGCAGTCTTAACTCAAATGAATGCACTCTTTTTAAGTTACTGTTGCTTTGTATTTGCCTTCTTGCTTTTTTTAACCATAGCATATACTGGATTGCTTCCTCCCTGAAGAAGAACCAGTATATTGAAATGTTGGCTTTGTAGAAGTGTTTCAAGAATTAAATTGTTACATTAATGATTAAATTATTGTTGTAATTGTTGTTGTACTTGTTATTCTTTGTATTACTATTATTTATTGTTATTTGCCTGATTGCATTTGCGAGGGTTTGAAATATATGAAAAAAAATCATTTGTCTCTGTTGATTTCGTTTCTAAAGAAAAAAAATGTATGAATGTACTATTGATGTGTGATTTATTACTATTACTGAAGGCTAGTTGCCATACAAATACCAACTACATTTTTAAATCTTAATATAAAATGAGTAACAGTAGGGTGGACATTAGGTAAGGCTGAACTTTTTGCAGCGATCTTGTGTAGAAAACTATTCCATGCGTATAAAACAGGTCCGCGGCTCCGAACTGTAGTAAAGGGACCTCTGGCTAATACGTCGGAACCCGACGTATTAGCCAGAGAATAAACTAGCTTTATTTTGTTATCTGGGTCAACTTTGCTAGTGAGAGACAGAGAGAGGCTTTTATAGACTGCTCCAACAGAAATTATTCTTTTGAATAACACGCACACAGTATACAGTCGAGTCTTGACAGCTTGTTTACAACTGGGCTCGTCAGGCACTCTTTTTGGCTGCTGTTGTTATTATTACATTTTTTTGTATTATTACATATATGTTTCCATCTCCCGTTTCTGGTCGGTGATAACTCATACTTTTCAACTCTCCTTTTTCTCCCTCACTCGCGCTCACAGACACATAACGGGTATGGCAGTCCATTCTCCCTGCAGCACGGAATACAATGCCCATTAGGCTACAGTTTTTAGGGCTATGCCTGTAACACTATTGACTTCATGTTAAATACTTTTTTGAGTAATAATTTAAAAAAATTTCTTCACTTCTTTATGCGGACGCAAGTAGTTGTTTGGGTTTCCACCGGTGTGGAATTACCAAAAATAGAGAGGGGATAGCCTAACATTTGAAACAGGAAAAGGGGGCCATGTAATCCATGGAATTGTGTTTTTTTTTTTTTCAATTTCACTTTTGTTCTGTTCAACTTTAATTGGGATTTGTGTGGAACCTGTCTGGATTGATTACAAAAAGGCCTATGACGCAATGCACCACAACTGGATCCTGGTTTGCCTAGAACTGTACAAGATCAACAGGACCATGAGAGCCTGAATCAGGAACTCAATTGGGACGTGGCGTACAAAACTAGAGATCAATTTCACCATCAAGTGCAGGATCTACCAAGGAGATGCTCTGTCCCCACTGCTGTTCTGCATAGGCCTAAACCCCCCTCAGTGAGATCACTAACAAGACTGGCTATGGATACCAACTATGGAATGAAACAATCATTAGCCACAGGACAGCTACAAGTATCTGCCCAGAGGCAAATGGAAACCACCCACAACTGCTAGAAAAACTGCAACCACCAAGTAGCTGTAGAGGGTCAGGCCATTTCTGAGGAGTCAGTTGAACGGTAAGAACAACATCCGGGCTATCAACACCTACACCCTGCCCATGATCAGGTTTCCTGCTGGGATAATTTTTTTACTCTTCCGGTCGGGTGAACGCTGGCGCGCTTGGCTGCCGCTGCTCACCGGTTATTATTTTTACTTTTATTATAATTTTTCAGTTGCTGACGACAATTTGAATCGAGTATCTAACGTGCAACCGAGTATCTAAGGCGCAACCCTTTTTTGACTTGTTTTCGCAATATTTGCGGGTTTTTATTGCTTGCGCTGCAGCTGTCAGCTGGCTGTTCGGTCCCTCCGTTTGTGTTCAGTGCTCGGCCCTGATTAAGATGTGGATCCACAGGGTGTTGGTGTGGCTCGTGCTCACCTGGGTTTTTTTATCCATCATTCATCACCCGACGACAGCTCTTCTCCAGTACTCTGCTACGGATCTTTTGCGGCTCCGTTTTTGCCTGGCTGTCTCTCCACCTGTGGCTCTATACTTCTATCCGGACATCACCTTCAAGCCCCGCCGCAGGTATATCCACTGAGGGCTTCGGCGGAATTTCAACATCAGTAACACTAATTCAATATTGTCCATCTGGTTAAAAACTCGTCTTCCTCCCCGCAAGACTGACCGGGCTGTCGACCACAATGTGCTGGCCCACCTGGCTAGATCAACTAAGCCTACTGTCAGGCATGGTAACTCCAGCATCAACTTTGGTCTATTAAACGTCTGCTCTCTCACTGGTAAGGGACATCTCGTACATGATCTCTGTGATCGTAAGTTTGAACTTTCTCCTGGAGAGGGGCTGGACTCTGTCTCAGTCTGGAGTTGCCCTTGGTGAGAGGCGTCGGGCTGGGGTGGGTATCTTGGTATCCCCTCGGCTTGCTGCTGGTATGTTGGTTTCTCCCACTGGACGAGAGGGTTTGTTCCCTTCGCCTTTGGGTCAGGGAACGGGTCCTGACCGTCGTCTGTGCTTATGCTCCGAGCGACAGTTCAGAGTACCCAGCCTTCTTGGAGTCCCTGGGTGGGGTACTGGAGGGTGCTCCTTCCGGGGACTGGTTCTATCTGGTCCACATCGCCCGTGATCGCACATCACATGAGGCTTTGTCACAGGTCTCCCATTTTTTTCAGGAAAGATATAGTCATACTCATTATCATAGACCATTTATCCAAAGCCGCCCATTTCAATCCCTTGGAAAAATTGCCCACAGGGTCCGAGATTGCCAAGTGTGAAGTTGGACCCTTTACACACATACAAGACACGGACGTGGTGACAGAACTTCTTTATTTTGACATTAGGTTAACTGTGGATTTACAATGGGACACAGACACTCCAGCTCCGCTGTAACGTCTGCTCTCCTTCCTCTCCGAACTGTGAACATATAAAGAGTCACAATCACATTCACATCCCAGCACACCTGTTCACCCCGCCCCTGCGCCCCCCTGGGAGCTCACTGCGTCACCCCTCCTCTGCAGCCGGCCAGACACCACACCCACGCCACACCAAGCTTTTAGTTAAGCATGTTTTTAAATTACATGACATTCTGGCTGAGTTTGTTTCTGACCAGGGCCCCCAGTTTACCTCCCACATGTGGCAAATGTTCTGTACTGCCTTAGGAGCCAAATCCTGTTTAAGCTGCGGTTACCACCCCCAAACTAACGGGCAGAAAGAACGCCAATAACTCGAGACTACCCTTCGTTGTGTCACTAAAAAAGCTCAACACTGCCCCTAGCATCCTGGAGCACTTCCATTGTGTTTTGGAGCTTGTATGTGTTTTGGAGGTTTCACGTGCTTTGGAATTTGTATGTGCTTCGGATTTTTACGTGTTTTGGAATTTGGATGTGTTTTGGAGTTTGTACGTGTTTGTTGGAGTTTGTACGTATTTTGGAGTTTGTACGTGCTTTGTCTCTAGGGGCCCCTGTATATAGTTATATACAAACATACATAAATAAAACCACGCTTTTTTTTTTACATTTGTAATTCCTTTTGTGCATTATTTTAAATTGTTGTTGATAATAAATTAATTAAAGGAACAAAACAACCTGAAGAGCCGGTTGGGAGCCGAAAGAGCCGGTTCTCTAAAAAGAGCCGCTTACTGGCTCCCCGCTTCATTGGTCCATTCAAAGTGCAGAAGGCTCAAAAGGCTCATTGACGGGCACCTGGCCTGGCCAGCAGATCCCAAGAAAAACATCTGACATTGCTGGGCAGAAGAGCGTCGTTCTAGAAACAGCTAAGATACTGCACAAGACCCTCAAGCTCCTAGGCCTCTGGTAGAGGACCTAAGCTTGAAGGATAGTCCGCCTCCAGGGGCGACAGGGGAATTTTTCTAGATTTGATTAGATTGTCTGTGAAGGTTCTCAGTCATCCAGGTCATTGTAGTCTAAGGAGCTTGGAAAGAAAAGCGTCTGGACTTCTTTAAGTTGCTTGAAGACGTTTCACCTCTCATCCGAGAAGCTTCTTCAGTTCTAAAAGTCAAATGGTGGAGAGTCCCAAATTTAAACCCAGTGGGAGTATCCCCCCAAAGAGGGACAAAGGACCCCCTGATGATCCTCTACCTAATCACATGAGCCAAGGTGTGAAAACGGGTGTGGGTCACAATCAGCCAGGGTTTCGGGTGAGCTCATTGTGAAACCTAGCCCCACCCTATCATGTGATTTCCTGAGGTCAGATGGCCCAGGGTGTGAGTGGGTGTTAAGGCGTCTGGGAAGGGATCTCAAAACTGGATTATAGATGGCAGACAGTTGGTGTCGTAAGCCACCGCCTCTGTTCAAAGATGGTCGCTCACAGTGGACATAAATGGCTTCTTTCACTCCTCTTTCAAACCATCTGTCTTCTCTGTCCAAAATGTGAACATTGGCATCCTCGAAAGAGTGACCTTTAACTTAAGTTTGTGTTTTGGAGTTTTGTCCTTCGGGTGAACCAGTTTTTGTCTGAGTGTGTTGCTGGGTCTGAAATGCACTGGGATGTCGTGCTTGGAGAAAACTCTCCTGAGTTTCTCTGATACACTGGCTACATAGGGGATGACGTTGTTGCGTCTGTCTTTCTTATCCTCCCTTGCTGGTGTCTGATCTTCTTTTCTGTGCCTCTTTGCTGACTTTATAAACACCCAATTAGGATAACCGCATGTTTTCAGTGCTTCCTTTACATGTGTGTGTTCCTTCTTTTTCCCTTCAAGCTTAGAGGGAACATGTTCTGCCCGGTGGTGTAGGGTCCTAATTACTTCAAGTTTGTGTTCCAGAGGGTGGTGGGAATCAAAGAGGAGGTACTGGTCTGTGTGTGTGGGCTTCCGGTAAACTTCAATGTTGAGGTTGCCATTCTCTTCAATGTGCACAGCACAGTCCAGGAAAGGCAAACAGTTATCCTTTGTGTCTTCCCTGGTGAACTTGATGTTTTTATCCACGGCGTTAATGTGAGCAGTGAAGGATTCCACTTCTTGTGTTTTGATTTTGACCCAGGTGTTGTCTACATATCTGTACCAGTGGCTGGGTATTCTCCCTTTAAAAAAGCCAAGAGCCTTTCTTTCCACTTCGTCCATGTAAAGGTTGGCTACAATAGGTGACACGGGGGAGCCCATGGCACAGCCATGTTTTTGTCTGTAGAAACCCTCGTTGTATTTGAAATATGTAGTGGTAAGGCAGAGGTCTAACAGTGTGCAAATCTGATCGGGTGTGAAGTTGGTCCTGTCTTCCAAGGAGCTGTCTTCTTGTAGTTGTTTTCTGACAGTCTCCACTGCTTCTGTGGTGGGTATGCAAGTGAAGAGAGAGACTACATCAAAGGACACCATGGTTTCATCTGGGTCCAGGGTAAGTTTCTGGACCTTGTCGGTGAAGTCGGTGGAGTTCTTGATGTGATATGGGGTGTTCCCCACAAGAGGTGCTAGAATGGTAGCAAGGTGTTTCAGAATGTTGTAAGTGGCTGAGTTTATGCTACTGACAATGGGTCTGAGTGGGTCCCCTACTTTGTGGATCTTAGGAAGTCTGTAAATGCAGGGTATGGCATCCCCTGGGTAAAGGCGGTGATATGTAAGGCGGTCAATGATTTTGTCCTTTTCAAGGTCTTGAAGGCAAGCTATGAATTTATTTTTGTAGCTGCTAGTGGGGTCTCACTTTAAGGCTTTGTAGGTATTGTTGTCACTGAGGAGAGTAGTGATTTTTGTGTGGTAATCCCTTGTGTTTAGGACCACGGTGCATCTTCCCTTATCAGCTGGTAATATAGTGATGTTGTGGTCTTTGCTCAGGGAAGCGACAGCCTTCTTTTCTTGTATTGTGAGGTTAGACGGAGGGACTTTGGCACTGGAGAGGGTGGCTGAGACTTTCATCCTGATTTGCTCTGCTTCTGTCTGTGATAATTTATTAATCTGTATGGCGGTTTCTGTGGCTGTGATGAGGTCTGCTATGGGCAACTGTTGCGGAGAAATGACAAAGGACTCAATTTACACATGTAAAGGAAGCACTGAAAACATGCGGTTATCCTAATTGGGCGTTTATAAAGTCAGTGTGACCAAGTGGTCGGCGGGGTTATAAAAGAAATAGTAATAAAATGACAACGCCACCTAGAGGAATTTCACCCCCAGGAAATATATATTTAAGAAAAATAAATAAAAGGAATAAAAAGAGGACGCACAGATTCAAGGATGCACATAGAAGCAGGTTGGCTCAAATATTAACTGTTTGATTTATAGCAAAAGAAATAAAGAGTAAAATATTAAGAAAACACAATGTAGCGTCGTTGTTGACAGTGTCCTAAAAGTACAATAAAACAATCATGGAACTTGGACTTACCAGCAGCTGTGGACCCAAAAGAAAATCACAAAAAAGAAAATCACTACAGCCCACCCAGTGCTGTACAAAAGAAAGTGTGAAAACGACCCACCACCTGAGGTCCCAGGGCCACTGGCACATCATCCATTCACTGAAATAAAACACAAAGCAATACGTTAAAAGAATAAAAGGACACTGAGCATCAGGCTCGCTACATGTCATAAAAACTAAAACCAACTTTAATAACTTTAATAAAAGAAGTCACACACGCGCACACACACACACACCACACTGGAAGGCTTACGCCCCACGAGTCAACTACAACTCGTGCTGGTAGTAATTGTCCAGGCCTCAACCACAAGCCGGTCTGGCTAACCACAGGCTGAGACCGGCAAATGAGGCAGTTTAAGGTTCCCAGCACGACACTCGGGCAGAGGATTGCTCCAGCCCGATCACAGAGGCGAGGGTACAAGCAACAATCCAGAATAAATTAAAATAAAACCAGGCGAACCAGAAAAAGGTAAGCCTACTTAAAAACAGTTTCACGACAAGATAAGACAAGACAAGACAGCAGGCTCCACCGAGGAGGAGCCCTCACAACAGCGGCTGGGAAGGCGTTTCACTCTTCCGATTAAGCTTGGGCGATTTGCCACGGAGAGGTGAATGTAGCAATCAAACCCCCAGGACCGCAGGCGCTATACTCTCACTGGTGGAGATAACTCGAGCACCTCTCTCCGCAACGCCGGAATAAAACAGAAACTGCCGCGCTGTAGCTGTCATATGATCTACTCGCTGGACAGAGAAGACAGGTGGTTTGAAAGAGGAGTGAAAGAAGCCATTTATGTCCACTGTGAGCGACCATCTTTGAACAGAGGCGGTGGCTTACGACACCAACTGTCTGCCATCTATAATCCAGTTTTGAGATCCCTTCCCAGACGCCTTAACACCCACTCACACCCTGAGCCATCTGACCTTAGGAAATCACATGATAGGGTGGGGCTAGGTTTCACAATGAGCTCACCCGAAACCCTGGCTGATTGTGACCCACACCCGTTTTCACACCTTGGCTCATGTGATTAGGTAGAGGATCATCAGGGGGTCCTTTGTCCCTCTTTGGGGGGATACTCCCACTGGGTTTAAATCTGGGACTCTCCACCATTTGTCTATTAGAACTGAAGAAGCTTCTTGGATGAGAGGTGAAACGTCTTCAAGCAACTTAAAGAAGTCTAGACGCTTTTCTTTCCAAGCTCCTTAGACATTTGATTAGATTATTTTGCATATGGGAATAGCAGTAAATGTAGTAGTAAATAAAGTTAATTTTTTATTTACTGAAAATCAGTATTTCATCATTTTCAAAATTCACTGTAGTGTGCATTTCCTTGGCAATGCAAGGAAGATTTTGTAAAGATCTGTTTCCACCTAAGCGCCACCTAAGTGATAGCCTCATATTTTCTTATGAACTGTAAATCATAGGTTTTATATAAGCAGTGACTGACATGTATTTCCAAAGAAATGCAGGTAGATTAAGATTAGTCTTTTGATTTTCAAAACAGTTTTTAAACATTAACCTTATTTATAAAATGTGTAATATTGCTAAGAGCTTGGATTTTTCACAATATCTGCTGATGTAGCACAATTATTATGAAATTTCTATTATGCCCGTCCCACATTGCTGTCCATGCCCTGGTGGGTGGTGTGGATAATCAAAAAGTGACGTAAGGGGTTGACATAGGCTTCTATATAAAATCAAGGAGCCATGAATACAAATATTGAAAAAATGAGGCAGTTATGGGGAGCTTTCTTGTCAGATATTTGCTTATGTGTTTCTGTCTGATAATGATTTTGTTGTCTTCCTTTTTGGAGTCTTCCTTTCCACCTTCATCCTGTAAATTGCAAAAGAAATTTAATCTCAATGGCATGCACAGGCCTGGAGATGTAATTCTGGGAGGGTTATTTGAAGTCCATTACAGTTCTGTATTCCCTGAGCGGACGTTCACCTCAGAGCCAGACCAGCCTAGCTGCCAAGGGTAAGTCTCATCCGTGTAGCTGACAAATATTCTCACATAATTATTATTATTATTTTATAATATTAATATTAATAATATTGATAATAATACTAATAATACTAATACTAATATTTAGTTGCTCTTTTTCATTATTTGTGTTTTTTAGCATTGACACCCCTGGATTCAGACATGCCATGACCATGGCCTTTGCTATTGATGAGATTAACAAGAATTCAAAGCTACTTCCTAATGTGACTCTGGGATACAGTCTTTATGACAACTGTGCTACACTTGATATTGGGTTTAGTGCAGCATTGTCATTAGCCAGTGGTCAAGAGGAGCAATTTAGGCTTCTGGAGAACTGTTCAGGGACCCCTTCAGTTGTGGGGATTGTGGGTGATCCTTTCTCCACATTTTCTATTGCTGCCTCAAGTGTTCTTGGTTTATTCAAGCTTCCTATTGTGAGTTTCCCAATTCTACTTATTTGTATGTTTCTGACATACTGTATTTTGATTGATCTAAATTGTTAAATAAAATGATCTGAAAGTCCCTTGCAACTTGCACAATTGGATTTCATAATATATGTTTCTTGACAGGTGAGTTATTTTGCCACTTGCTCCTGTCTGAGTGATCGACAAAAGTTTCCATCCTTCTTTAGAACAATCCCAAGTGATGCTTTTCAGGTAGAAAGTTGCACAATAAGAATTAGGTGTTTATCTGATGTTAATTATTGACAGAAAACTTAGAAATAAGTCATACCAGTCAAAGAAATACTTTATTGGAATATTTTGTATATTTGCTTTGAACATTAAAATACATTGTATTTAGGTAAAAAGTGTTATCATGAGAAGTTAACTTTTTGATACTGGACATGAACAAGCAAATTTTCACAAAAAAAATATTTATACATGTACACTAAAAACTTCCATCTCTTTTCATGTAGGTCCGTGCTATGATTCAGATTCTAAAACACTTTGGCTGGACATGGGTAGGTCTGCTAGTCAGTGATGATGATTATGGACTTCATGTTTCCAGAACCTTCAAGTCAGACTTTCTTCAGTTAAGTGGAGGTTGTTTGGCCTACTCAGGGATTTTGCCTTGGGAAGATCATCCAAATGAATACAAGAAAATTGTGGATCTGATGGCCAGATCCACAGCTCGTGTTGTCATTGTGTTTGCACTTAAAATACACCTGATTCATCTCATGACAGAGGTTAGGGAAAATGTGACAAAACACGCTGCAGGTAATGTATTACAGGAGAGTAAAAACATAACTGCAATGCAATCCACAGGTGGTGAAACAAAATGTGACAGGCTTGCAGTGGATTGCCAGTGAAGCTTGGACATTAGTTGGTGGACTCCATACCCCTGAATTTATGCCATTCCTTGGTGGAACACTAGGCATTGCCATCCGACGAGGAGAAATACCAGGCTTTAGAGACTACTTGTTAAAAATTAATCCTGAAGAACAGAACAGTGCAAACAACATGGTGAGTGGGTAACTTAATAAACTTCAAGTCAAATTTTCTGTTGGTTATTTTTGTTAACATGTGTTTGTTTCTCTGGTTGTTGTGCATTTTAGGTGAAGCAGTTTTGGGAAGATACATTTCACTGTAGATTTTCAGCAAACTGGTTGGAAGCTGGTGGGACAGTTTGCACTGGAGAAGAAGAGCTTAGGAATGCTGAGACTGAACTTTTGGATGTGACTGAACTCAGGCCCGAGTATAATATTTATAAAGCTGTGTATGCTCTTGCACATGCCCTTGATGACATGCTGCACTGTGCTCCAGGGAGAGGACCTTTTATTGGGCACAGCTGTGCCACTTTGCAAAAATTAGAGCCATGGCAGGTTTGATGTCATTTTATACTGCAGTCATTTATATTATGCAAAAACACAAACAAACAAAAACTATTTTGTGAGATAACATTATTATGGAAGAAAGATAATTGTGTAGCAACTAATAATATAGTTTCATATCTCGCTGCTTTAACGAGACAATAGCAAGACGTTTCATTATTAATTAATGTATGATTGTACATTGATGAAGTAAGTAATAGACTTAATTCCAGGTTGTTACAATAATTGGTGCATAAAAGAAGAAAAAAAATTATAAGCCTTTATCTATCACTTTTATAGCTGATGTATTACTTGGAAAAAGTCAACTTCACAACTCCATTTGGTGATCAAGTATTTTTTGATGAGAATGGTGATGCCTTACCTATCTATGATATCATGAACTGGCTGTGGCTCCCTGATGGAAGCACTAAAGTTCAGAATGTGGGTGAGGTTAAGAGGTCAGTTTTCAAAGGTGAAGAACTCACACTTGATGAAAACAAAATCTTCTGGAACTTTAAATCAAACGAGGTAATTTCTCCTATTTATAGCATTTGCTTTAATATAAAAGCAGTAATAAAGTACACAATATATGTATAACTGGTGTTGAATAACTTTTTAAAAAAAATTATTTTTCCCTTTAAGCCACCTACATCAGTTTGCAGTAAAAGCTGCCCTCCAGGAACACATATAGCAAGGGAGCGGGGAAAGCCTGTGTGTTGCTTTGACTGCATCCCTTGCTCTGAGGGAAAGATCAGCAATAACACTGGTTTGTATCATTTGACATTATAATGCATAAGATGTGCAATGTTACTTTATGTTTAGCAGTGTATAGTTCTATGGTGGCCTTTATTGACACCAAGCCAAAATGATTGCGAGAATGGTTTCCAGTTACACATCAATGAAAATATTACTAGATAAAAATACTGACTATCCATTTTATTGTACAAGACACTCATAATAGGACAAAACAGTGTGAAACGAAATGAAGAAAACAATGTCAATTCTTCCCATTTTTTTTTAGACTCCTTAGAGTGCACCAGTTGTCCAGAGGACTTCTGGTCAAGCCCCCAGCGAGATCACTGTGTTCTTAAGAGAACAGAGTTCCTCTCCTACCATGAGCCCCTGGGAATATGCTTGACAACCACCTCACTGCTGGGCACATTTATCTGTACTGTTGTTTTAGGAATTTTCACATATCATCGCAGCACACCTATGGTGCGTGCAAACAATTCAGAATTGAGCTTTCTGCTTTTAGTGTCACTTAAGCTGTGTTTCCTGTGTTCACTGTTATTCATCGGAAGACCCAGACTTTGGACATGCCAACTGAGACATGCAGCATTTGGGATCAGCTTTGTGCTGTGTGTCTCATGTATCCTGGTGAAAACTATGGTTGTTGTGGCTGTGTTCAAAGCCTCCAAGCCAGGAGGGGGAACCAATCTTAAGTGGTTTGGTGCTATACAGCAGAGAGGGACAGTTCTGGTTCTTACTTCCATTCAAGCTGCAATCTGCACTGCCTGGCTTGTCTCTTCCTCTCCAACTCCACATAAAAACACCCAATACCACAATGACAAAGTGGTGTATGAGTGTGCAGTTGGGTCTACAATTGGCTTTGGAGTATTACTGGGTTACATTGGTGTGCTGGCTATCCTTAGCTTTCTGCTAGCATTTCTAGCTAGGAATCTTCCAGACAACTTCAACGAGGCCAAATTCATCACATTCAGCATGTTGATCTTCTGTGCAGTGTGGGTGGCCTTTGTTCCTGCTTATGTAAATTCTCCTGGCAAATATGCAGATGCAGTAGAAGTATTTGCCATCTTGGCCTCAAGTTTTGGGCTATTGGTGGCACTGTTTGGACCCAAATGTTACATAATTCTGCTGAAACCAGAGAGGAACACAAAAAATGCAATTATGGGCCGAGAAACCACCAAGCCATAAAATATATATACAAATGGCCATGTTCCAATCACTTCCATGGCCACAGGTCATGGCCATTTGTGAAAGAATGTGTCTCTCTCAAGGTGTCACCGGTAGCGTGACTGGTTGCACAGGTTGCCACTTGTGCAACCAGTCCAGTCATTAAATTTTCTAGCTACTAGATATTCCACAGTCAGCTGTTAGTGGTATTATAACAAAGTGGACGTGACTGGAAATGATAACAAGTCAACTACAAAGTGGTAGGCCACATAAAATCAGAGAAGTTGAAGAGGTTGCCAGCTTTCTATAGAGTCAATGTCTATGTGTAAATGATGAGTTTCTCAATAGTTTCTCAATTTTTGTGCCTAACCCTAGCCATGTAGTTCCCATGTTTAAATATAACCAAATTATAGTGAAAATGACCTTGTGTAAAGACTGAAAAAGAAAAACAACTTATGGGGTCCAAGATGAGAAAGACATTGTGTTGATCCCTTTCATGAATGCTTTTAGAGTTGTTTCAGACAGTAGAAACAAACAACATTTATGATTCTTAAACTATAGAATTTGTAATTTAAATAAACAGTTTTCTTGTTTTCTTCATGAGTTTTTATTACTGGTGTTTTTCTTTGGTAGTCCTGAGAGGTTAAACACACTGCAACTTAAGAAAACGTCAGCAAATAGAAAAGTGCTGCAAAAGAACACAAAGCATAATTAAAGTAGAATAAAACACAACTGAAATAGAAAACAAAACACAATGCAACTTTTTTTTTCTCAGAGATATTTTTATTAGATTGAAGCAACAAAGAAAAAGAGATAAATACAGAATTATTATACGACAAGCACGTAGTTTTCACAATGATTGTTTGAGTCCCTACCCATACCACACAGTAGCCCTATCCCTCAACACAGGTTAAAAAAACAAGTCCAAAAGAAAACAACAACAACAAAAAACAAACACCACCACAAATACAAAAGGGCAAAACAGAACAAAATAAAACAAACACACCAATACATTTTTAAAAAAGAAAAGAAGAAACTACCACTGGTATTTCTAATTGCATAACGGATCTTTTCAAGGCTCAGATAGTACATAAGGTCCCTCAGCCATTGAGCATGGGTGGGTGATAGGTTTGTAGCTTAAACCTATTCGCTGGAACGTTCAAAACAATTCAACTACAGAGCAAAAGCATTGAACACCAAGTAGGCAAAGTTCTTTGTGTTACTCATATATGAGGGAGAGAACCACGACAAGCGCCGTTCCATCGCTTGACCCCAGTCGCTCTCGCCCGCTCCCCCGTAACACTGCTCTTTTATTAAGGTTACATGAATATACATAGGTTCATTAACATATGACGTCTACATACAAACAAAGAGTACCTTGCCTGTGCATTGTGTAAGCATATGTGTGTGGGTGTGTGTGTGTGTGGGGTCAGAGTGTGACCCCATAAATGACTTCCCTAAACCTGCTGGTCTGGAAGTCCAGCAGTTCATCTAAACAAAAGGCACTTAGACTAAAACAGATATAGATACATTTCTCCTACCATAAAACAATAAGAGAAGGTACGACCTCTCCCATGCTCCCAGGATGTGGGTGTGAATGCCAGAGCACTCTGGAATGCACCCAAAGTCTTTGCAGACTATTAAGGATCAAACCTCTACCAACATGACGTTGATTATACAACTCTAAGCATATATGAGTAGATATTTCTAAGCGTAAATGACAATCAACAATACAAATCTAACAGTGGGCAAAGGAGCACCCCTCCATCTTAGTAGGATCGCACGTCTAGCCACAAGGGAGGCGAAAGAGAATGTGCAACGCTGTGACCAAGATATAATGTAGCATATATTTGCGGCCAAATAGTAATATCGCAAGTTAGGTGGTACCAGGCCTCCACGACTCCTGGATTTTTGGAGTTCAATTGTTCAATTGGGGGCGTTTATCTCTCCATATATAAGATGAAATAATTGAATCCAAGAAATCAAAGAAGGATTTGGGGATAAATACTGGTAACAACTGAAAGAGATAGAGAGGTAGAGAGAGGGGACAACTGTGCCAGGTGCTGTTTTGTATTATTTAATAGAGGAAGGAGGTTCGCTTTGAAGAGACAGTTATGCTTCCTTGTAACTGTTACACCTAGATATGTAAATTGATTTCCTGCTATCTTAAAGGGGAGGGTAGTATAGCCATACACTGGTGCTCCTCGAGCCACAAGAAACAACTCACTTTTATATAGGTTGAGCTTATATCCTGAAAACTGACCAAAATGGCTGTATGGATAGCATTGCGGGTATAGATATTTTGGGGTTTGAAATAACATCTGTACTCCTCTTTCTGGGATGATCAGGAAGAGGAGTACAGAAGTCTGGTGAGGAACTTCGTCAGATGGAGTCACACAAACCACCTGCAACTCAACACCTCAAAGACCAAGGAACTGGTTGTGGACTTCGGGAGGTCCAGAGCAGCTCCACTGCCGGTTCAGATAGAGGGAGAGGAGGTGGAGGTGGTCAACACATACAAGTACCTCGGGCTGTGGGTGGACAACAAGCTGGACTGGTCATGCAACACGCAGCACCTGTATAAAAAAGGCCAAAGCCGACTGTACTTCCTCAGGAGGCTGAGGTCTTTTAACATCTGCAGGAAGCTCCTGAGGATGTTTTACCAGTCGGCGGTTGCTGGAGTACTTTTCTATGCTGTGGTGTGCTGGGGGAGCAGCACAGCAAAGAAGGACTCATCCAGGCTGGAAAAACTGATCAGGAAGGCTGGCTCTGTGGTTGGCATGAAGCTGGACACTCTGGTGACAGTGGCAGAGAAAAGGACACTAAAGAAATTGCTGGACATTATGGACAATGCTGGGCATCCTCTGCATACGCCATCAAACTGTTTAACTCCTCTCTGGAGGGGAGAGGGAGGGGAAACAGGAGGACAAAGGAGGGGGGACAACTAAGCTGTAGTGCCTCTTCACTGTGCAATACTTTTTGTTAATATCCAACAGTGCAATAGACTCACAATACTTAAAATGTGCAATTCCCTTGTATTCTTATTCCTATTTATTCTGTTTATCCCTTTTGTATACTCTGTATTTATATATGTATCTGTATTTATATATGTGTATATAAGGTATATTTCTTCTCACATTCTTTAACTTCTGTCGGTGCTGTGCTATTGGAAACCGAATTTCCTGGAGGAACCCACCCGAGAGATTAGTAAAGTTTTATCTAATATAATCTAAAGATTAAAAGGTCATCTACATACAGGGACACTTTGTGTTCAACTCCTTTCCTCCAGATCCCATTGATCTCCCCACAGCTGTGGAGTGCGATGGTAAGTGGCTCTATAGCCAGATTGAAAAGAAGAGGTCTTAAAGGGCATCCCTGACGGTTTCCTCATTGGAGGTTAATGCAAGTGCTTTTGGGGGGACAGTAACATGACAGAACAACTCCAGAAGTGACAGAATTCAAAACATTTGAAGGATTATGCTGAGACATGCTTTAAAAAAGTAGATAATTCTTTGGTTTGAGGGGAAGAAAGAGTCACTGCAACATTCAATTTAATTTCATGATTCACACAATACCGCAAAGACATTTTTGCTATTAGGCATTTACTATTAGCTTCTCAATTCAGCAGTTAGTCTATCACGTTATTGTCTTCTCAAAGTTCCGTTGTGTTTTGTCACTTTTTTATTATTGTATTTTTTTTAGCTTTTGCTACCATATTTTCCGCACTGTAAAGCACAGTTAAAATCCTTTAATTTTCTCAAAAATCGACAGTGCGCCTTATAATCCAGTGTGCCTTATGTATGAATTCTGGTTGTACTTGGACCTTGAACCAATTTTATGTGGTACACGGTGCTCAAAAATCTGTCAAAAAATGTTTTGTACAACTTCGGTAAGCTACGAAGCTGCACCACTTGATGGATTGTTGGAGCATTACGGCTAACATAGTCAGGAGCCTCGCAGACTCTGAGTAATCTGGGTCCAAAACTCTGTCCGCTTCAGGTCCCAAAGTCAAACAAACACCGTGGCTTCACTGAGAGTTAAAAACTGTCTAAATTCTTTCCTCTTTAATAAAATGAGCAGTGTTGATGCTTTACAAGTGTAACAATTAAGTTTAACATACAGGCATCCATGAAAGCAGAATTTATTAAATTTAACGGAGTTAGAAGTTAGCAGGAAGTTAGCTCGCTAGTTTCCACCTATTCATTATATACCATGTGCTGACTGAGAGATTTCTGAAAAAATTAAAAGGTACAGCTCTGCTATCACTTCAAACTTAAATGAAGACAGAAAACTAAACAGCTGTGACGTTTCCCATATGGAAAAGATATATATAAATCTTATAAAGTTTCTATCTGTCTTGTGTGAAACTTGTATGAAAAGCCTACAAGAGTGAAAACAGATATAAGATCCCTTGAAAAATCATATAAATGAAACTTGTATGTTTTGGATATTTACTAAAACAATATATGAAAGTAATGAAAAAGTGGCCACTTTCATGAGTAAATCATATAAGCCTTATATGATTCACTATATGAAGTAGGCCAAATCTTATGCAAGTCTTTTATAAGTTTTTACTATTTCTTTTCCATATGGGTTGTAGGGTTACTGAAGTTGGGCTAGCTGGTATAATAATGTGCTATGTGATCGCTAGCAACACAGCTATGTTAGCATAACATAAACACAGTGAAGCTGGAGGATGAATGATAACCTATTTTTTTTTCCACTCGATAAAAATTAACGTGAGGGTTCCCAATGGTTAGGGACTAATGCTATCGCATGGCAGGATGCTGTAAACGGACCAAACTTCAGTCAGGAGAAAAACTGAGATAATCCATCCACAATACGAGGTTAGTCATTAATATACTGCAACAACATGGGAATAGAGCAGCTGTGAGAGAATTAAACATTAATGAATCAATGGTACGGAAGTGGAGGAAGAAAGAAGAATGAGTTGAGTAAAGTTTGACTTACCTGACTGTTTTGTTTTGCTTAATGCGCCTTATTATCCAGTGCGCCGCAGCATGTTTTTTTTTGCAGCATTTTCCTAATTGCTGGTGTTTTCTTAATTTGCAGTGCATTTACCTTTCAGGGCCACCAAAGAATTTTTCTTTTCTTTTTTTCAATGTTTAGGGATATGAGTAGAATTGAAGTTAGCATTTTTTTTTTTTCATGTATTTCAAACTCTCCAAAATGCAATCAGGCAAATAACATTAAAGAATAACAATAAAAAGAAGAACAAATACAACAACAGTGATAACAATAATTTAATCACTAATGTAACATTAATGTAATTCTTAAAACATTTCTACAAAGCCAATATACTGGTTCTTCTTCAGGGAGGAAGCAATTCCCAGTATATGTTATGGTTACAAAAACGAAGAATGTAAATATAAAGCAACAGCAATGCTAATACCTGTTCACTCATTTGAAAACAGTGCATGCCCCTATCTTCTACCACTAATAGTGGTCTACAGTCCAGAGCAATCCGTTTTGCGAAAGAATTTGTAAGTTTGTCCGATGTTGACCTACTAATTTTGGTCCTGAAGCCAGTCATTTCACCAAGTTTAGGCTGCTGGTACTCGAACTGCTAGTGCTAACAGCTCCCACAGCTTCTGTGCTCACTGCAACATGTTTTGCATTTAGATTGTACCATATGGTTGAAGTGCTTCGGTGGTATGCAAAATCCTTTTTTCACAGTTTGCACAAAACCACGTTTTTATTATGGCTTCCGTCAGGTAGTCTTTCGAAATGAAATGTGCCTCCGATCAGTCCTAGCAACGCGCTTCTTCTGATTCTTCCATTTTTGTAGCTGTGTGCAGCAGTGTAATCGGTATACAAGGAAATCATGCATTGACAAACGTTCCCCTTTTCTTGCAATGCAAAGTGCAAGTAAATGTGTGTTTTTTTTTAATGGATCCAAGCCCACTGTGTTCGTGTTAAGGCACAAGAAACAGTTAGCTCAGGCTCAGTGAGCTTAGAAACTATCAACCATGTGTCAATGAATCTGAGTCAGGAAATACTGAAGTGGTGGACCCAGAGTCGGTGGACCCAGAGTCGGTGCTCTCAGGTCCACTGTCAGCAACTGCCACCTCTCTCTCTGCTCAGTCATCAATTCTGTTACCAGTGCAGTCATATGCTCAGCTTCTTGCTCAGCCAGAAGACTCTGCATCAGCTGGGTCACCTTTTGTTCCAGCTGGAGGCTCAGGGGAGTCAGTCCAGCATCCTGCCTCATCACCTGGCATTTCGGGTGGTCCTGTTTTGCCTCAGCCATAGGCCTCCACATCAGCTCAAGCGTCTGCAGCTGCTACACCACCATCCTCATCGCCTACAATAGCCACGCCATCCTCTGCTCACATCCCCACGGCTTCTACTCTTCAGTCAGACCCTGCCATGTCTCAGCCCTAGTAGGAGGTCTGTGCACTAGAGGGACCCACTCTGCCCGAGTTGGAAGTCTGCGTGCTGGAGGGACCTGCTCTGCCCGAGTCGGAGCTCGCCGTGCTGCCTGGACCCGCTCAGTCCGAGCGCCCATGGGACCTGCTCAGTCCATGCCGGAGATCAGCGTGCTGGGGGTCTGCGAGCCGCCCACACCTGCACCTGAGGACGTCATGCCACCAGACGTGCTTTGTCTGACCCTACATGCCGTCCATGTCCAGCACGCCTACATGTCACGGATCGTTTGCCATGCTACGTCGTTCCCCACCAGAGCTACTACGGCACCGGCCACTTGAACTGCTTCTCTCTCACCCGACCCATGGCAGGCCGCCTGAGCTGCAACGCCATCGCCACCGGACGCGTGGCATGCCACCTGAACTGTTTCACTACAGTTGCCGCCCGCCAGGCTGGCCACCAGAACTGTCTCGCTGCTGCTGCTGAACCCACGGCAGGCTGCATGAGGGATCTTGCCAGCATTGCCACCCTGCTATGTGCCCATCGCAGGAGTCGCAGTTGGGCCTATGAACGTCTGGTCCACCCGTTAAAGGGGGACAGAGGACCTAGAGAGGGAAAAGAAGCGTGACAACTAAGAGAACTGACACCTAGTGGGTATAAAGATAGCAATCTGTGGCTAGATTGACTAATTTAAAATACAAAAATACAAAAGACCAAAAGGTGTTAGACTGTGTGGCGTGCACAGCCGTCCGCCCACACGTATTCACTGAACCTGGTCCTCTCTATCCCATTGATACATGGGGACTTGGTTGTATGTTTAAACTAACCAGAAGTGCTGTCTCTACAGGAAACTGCTCCACTTTGGCCAGTCAATTCCAACAAATTGACAACAAAACAGGTCCAGGACTTTTCATCCCGAGAAAACCTAACTATACTTGTTTTAAATTTACAGTAAGCAATCAGGGAACCGACAAACATGACGCAGGAGATGTTGACTCTGACTGGTGCGCTGTGACATATCCGGCCAGAGGAAAGGTAAATCGAGAAAACTGCACCTACATAGGCCTGTGGGCGCTTGCAGGTTTATACTACTATTGCGGTGAGTACAAACTATACGTCAGAATCCCTAGCGGGACTTCTGACCTGTTTGCCATGGTATGTGTCGGGGCACCTTTAGTTTTAGTGGGTGAAAAATGGGTGCGACTGGGTAAACCCGGCACTGCCCAATTAACAGCAAGGTGCAGACGCCATGTTTCGAGGAAGTGCTCGACAGGCTCATTTGACCTTTCTGTGGGTTCACCAACGTATATAGATGCTATTGGAGAAGTAGGGCAAGGTCGCAGCCATGCCGGAGCTGAGAAAGATGTGTTGCAGTTAATACACAACAAACCCTACTGAATTCCCTTTGAAACACTGTTGTTTAGACTAGAGTGGGACAGCTTCTAATTAAATTAAAGATTCGCGGCAACGTGTCATGCAGGACGCAGCTCCCTTTTAGAAGTATTGTGTAGGAGAATAAAGTGTGAAATGGTGTTTTGTCTTCCATCGGATGCCTATGAGGAATGAAAAGAATCTGGTGAAGTGTTGATAATTAACAGTTACTGGAATCCAAAGCAACAGTTTTTGAACATTAACCTTTTTTACAAAATGTGTAATATTGCTAAGAGCTTGGATTTTTCACAATATCTGCTGATGTAGCACAGTTGTTATGAAACGTCTATTATGCTCGTCCCACATTACTGTCCATGCCCTGGTGGGTGTGGATCAAAAAGTGATGAAAGGGGTTGGCATAGGCTTCTATATAAAATCAAGGAGCCATGAATACAAATAAAAAAGAATGAGGCAGTTATGGGGAGCTTTCTTGTCAGATATTTGCTTATGTGTTTCTGTCTGATAATGATTTTGTTGTCTTCCTTTTTGGAGTCTTCCTTTCCACCTTCATCCTGTAAATTGCAAAAGAAATTTAATCTCAATGGCATGCACAAGCCTGGGGATGTAATTCTGGGAGGGTTATTTGAAGTCCATTACAGTTCTGTATTCCCTAAGCGGACATTCACCTCAGAGCCAGACCAGCCTAGCTGCCATGGGTAAGTCTCACCCGTGTAGCTGACAAAATTCTCTCATTACTATTATTGCTAAGAATTTAGTTGCTCTTTTTCATTTTTTGTGTATTTTAGATTTGACACCCCTGGATTCAGACATGCCATGACCATGGCCTTTGCTATTGATGAGATTAACAAGAATTCAAAGCTACTTCCTAATGTGACTCTGGGATACAGTCTTTATGACAACTGTGCTACACTTGATATTGGGTTTAGTGCAGCATTGTCATTAGCCAGTGGTCAAGAGGAGCAATTTAGGCTTCTGGAGAACTGTTCAGGGACCCCTTCAGTTGTGGGGATTGTGGGTGATCCTTTCTCCACATTTTCTATTGCTGCCTCAAGTGTTCTTGGTTTATTCAAGCTTCCTATTGTGAGTTTCCCAATTCTACTGATTTGTGTGCTTCTGACATACTGTATTTTGATTGATTTAAATTATTAATTAAAATTATCTGAAAGTCCCTTGCAACTTACATAACTGGATTTCATAATATATGTTTCTTGACAGGTGAGTTATTTTGCCACTTGCTCCTGTCTGAGTGATCGACAGAGGTTTCCATCCTTCTTTAGAACAATCCCAAGTGATGCTTTTCAGGTAGAAAATTTCACAATATGAATTAGGTGTTTATCTGATGTTAATTATTGACAGAAAACGTAGACATAAGTCATACCAGTCAAAGAAATACTTTTTGCAAAATTTTAATTAAAATACAATGTATTTAGGTAAAAAGTGTTATCATGAGAAGTTAACTTTTATTTAATGTTATTTTTTAAACTTTCATTAAATTAACTTTTTGATATTAGATATGAACAAGCAAATTTTCACTAAAAAATATTTATACATGTACACTAAAAACTTCCATCTCTTTTCATGTAGGTCCGTGCTATGATTCAGATACTAAAACACTTTGGCTGGACATGGGTAGGTCTGCTAGTCAGTGATGATGATTATGGACTCCATGTTTCCAGAACCTTCAAGTCAGACTTTCTTCAGTTAAGTGGAGGTTGTTTGGCCTACTCAGAGATTTTGCCTTGGGAAGATCATCCAAATGAATACAAGAAAATTGTGGATCTGATGGTCAGATCCACAGCTCGTGTTGTCATTGTATTTGCACATCAAATACACCTGATTCATCTCATGAAAGAGGTTAGGGAAAATATCACAAAACACGCTGCAGATAATATATTACAGGAGAGTAAAAACATAACTGCAATGCAATCCACAGGTGGTGAAACAAAATGTGACAGGCTTGCAGTGGATTGCCAGTGAAGCTTGGACATTAGTTGGTGGACTCCATACCCCTGAATTTATGCCATTCCTTGGTGGAACACTAGGCATTGCCATCCGACGAGGAGAAATACCAGGCTTTAGAGACTACTTGTTAAAAATTAATCCTGAAGAACAGAACAGTGCAAACAACATGGTGAGTGGGTAACTTAATAAACTTCAAGTCAAATTTTCTGTTGGTTATTTTTGTTAACATGTGTTTGTTTCTCTGGTTGTTGTGCATTTTAGGTGAAGCAGTTTTGGGAAGATACATTTCACTGTAGATTTTCAGCAAACTGGTTGGAAGCTGGTGGGACAGTTTGCACTGGAGAAGAAGAGCTTAGGAATGCCGAGACTGAACTTTTGGATGTGACTGAACTCAGGCCCGAGTATAATATTTATAAAGCGGTGTATGCTCTTGCACATGCCCTTGATGACATGCTCCACTGTGTTCCAGGGAGAGGACCTTTTATTGGGCACACCTGTGCTACTTTGCAAAAATTAGAGCCATGGCAGGTTTGATGTCATTTTATACTCCAGTCACTTATATTTTACAAAAACACAAACAAACAAAAACTATTTTGTGAGATAACATTATTATGGAAGAAAGATAATTGTGTAGCAACTAATAATATAGTTTCATATCTCGCCGCTTTAAAGAGACAATAGCAAGACGTTTCATTATAATTAATGTATGATTGTACATTGATGAAGTAAGTAATAGACTTAATTCCAGGTTGTTCCAATAATTGGTGCATAAAAGAAGAAAAAAAATTATAAGCCTTTATCTATCACTTTTATAGCTGATGTATTACTTGGAAAAAGTCAACTTCACAACTCCATTTGGTGATCAAGTATTTTTTGATGAGAATGGTGATGCCTTACCTATCTATGATATCATGAACTGGCTGTGGCTCCCTGATGGAAGCACTAAAGTTCAGAATGTGGGTGAGGTTAAGAGGTCAGTTTTCAAAGGTGAAGAACTCACACTTGATGAAAACAAAATCTTCTGGAACTTTAAATCAAACGAGGTAATTTCTCCTATTTATAGCATTTGCTTTAATATAAAAGCAGTAATAAAGTACACAATATATGTATAACTGGTGTTGAATAACTTTTTAAAAAAAATTATTTTTCCCTTTAAGCCACCTACATCAGTTTGCAGTAAAAGCTGCCCTCCAGGAACACATATAGCAAGGGAGCGGGGAAAGCCTGTGTGTTGCTTTGACTGCATCCCTTGCTCTGAGGGAAAGATCAGCAATAACACTGGTTTGTATCATTTGACATTATAATGCATAAGATGTGCAATGTTACTTTATGTTTAGCAGTGCATAGTTCTATGGTGGCCTTTATTGACACCAAGCCAAAATGATTGCGAGAGTGGTTTCCAGTTACACATCAATGAAAATATTACTAGATGAAAATACTGACTATCCATTTTATTGTACAAGACACTCATAATAGGACAAAACAGTGTGAAACGAAATGAAGAAAACAATGTCAATTCTTCCCATTTTTTTTAGACTCCTTAGAGTGCACCAGTTGTCCAGAGGACTTCTGGTCAAGCCCCCAGCGAGATCACTGTGTTCTTAAGAGAACAGAGTTCCTCTCCTACCATGAGCCCCTGGGAATATGCTTGACAACCACCTCACTGCTGGGCACATTTATCTGTACTGTTGTTTTAGGAATTTTCACATATCATCGCAGCACACCTATGGTGCGTGCAAACAATTCAGAATTGAGCTTTCTGCTTTTAGTGTCACTTAAGCTGTGTTTCCTGTGTTCACTGTTATTCATCGGAAGACCCAGACTTTGGACATGCCAACTGAGACATGCAGCATTTGGGATCAGCTTTGTGCTATGTGTCTCATGTATCCTGGTGAAAACTATGGTTGTTGTGGCTGTGTTCAAAGCCTCCAAGCCAGGAGGGGGAACCAATCTTAAGTGGTTTGGCGCTATACAGCAGAGAGGAGCAGTTCTGGTTCTTACTTCTATTCAAGCTGCAATCTGCACTGCCTGGCTTGTCTCTTCCTCTCCAACTCCACATAAAAACACCCAATACCACAATGACAAGATAGTGTATGAATGTGCAATTGGGTCTACAATTGGCTTTGCAGTGTTACTGGGTTACATTGGTCTACTGGCTATCCTTAGCTTTCTGCTAGCATTTCTAGCTAGGAATCTTCCAGACAACTTCAACGAGGCCAAATTCATCACATTCAGCATGTTGATCTTCTGTGCAGTGTGGGTGGCCTTTGTTCCCGCTTATGTAAATTCTCCTGGCAAATATGCAGATGCAGTAGAAGTATTTGCCATCTTGGCCTCAAGTTTTGGGCTATTGGTGGCCCTGTTTGGACCCAAATGTTACATAATTCTGCTGAAACCAGAGAGGAACACAAAAAATGCAGTTATGGGCCGAGAAACCACCAAGCCATAATAACAACATCTGTAGTATATTGAGTAAAAATATATTCATATTAATGCAGCCATAATTTGTCCTTTTAAATGTTTTCATACAATTTTACACATTAGTATTGTTTTCATCAGATTTGCTTTTACTGCACACAATACATTTAGAAAAACATATAATAATTAACTCCTTATTTGTTTGTCATTCTCTTTGGGAGTCATTACAGTCTCAAAGTCCTTATAGTAGCTTTTCCATAGTCCAACATGTTGCCAAGAAAAATTATAACTAAAATTTCCCTTTATTTGTACTATAACAAGTACCCATGCATAGCTCCCACATCATTGAAAACATCTCTGAATATCTGTCAGTGCACAACATTACTGGTGCTGTGTGTCAATTTTGGCTGCTGCTTAGCTTTTTATGTAAACATCCACCATCTTCATGGTCAGAAAGAAGTGCAGTGACCTCTTGTTTAATGTCTCTGATGGTATTATAATAGTTAACTGGTTGAATACTTCACAGCTTTTATCAAGCAAACTTATTATGGTCTACAGCAGGGGTGTCGAACTCCAGGCCTCGAGGGCCGGTGTCCTGCAGGTTTTAGATATCACCCTGGGTCAACACACCTGATTCCTCTGGAGAACTTCAAGACATGTTGAGGAGGTAATTTAGCCATTTAAATCAGCTGTGTTGGATCAAGGACACATCTAAAACCTGCAGGACACCGGCCCTTGAGGCCTGGAGCTTGACACCCGTGGTCTACAGCAATATATACTGATATAGATGACAGATATATATCTGTCAGTATAGCCTTTTCAAAGAAGAGAACCTATTGTCACAGAATTCACATATGCTTTGATTTTAGAAAAAGATGACTATAACAAAACGTTACTCCTTTTCACCATTTTAAATGTACATTTTCAACAATGAAAAATGTTAATATTAAATGAGGACATCTCAACTTGAATCATTCCATTGCTCCAAGAATGGGTTTTACTTAGAATAACCCATTTCTTTCTTAAAACAAGGTTAGCAAGAGCACTCAGAGAGCACAACTCTCCGTGAAGGCCAAGGTCTATACTAAAAGTTTGTTTTATGTTGTTTTTATTATGCTGGTGTCTGACCTTTGACCTATGATTTGAAGCATTACATATTAAATGGTTTAATTTCTTTACCACAGAACTGGCTGGTTGGTATATTTGCCTTGTATAGGCTATAAAACTTGATATTTTAAGATATATTCATGCAGTGGGTAATTTTAAGACTTTGTGCCATCATTGTGATGCATTGGGTGTTGTATTTTAAAAAGTGTGTTGTGAAGCTCTCAAGTTTTTTTTTTATCTGTGAAAAAAATTTCAAGAACCTCAATATTGTTTTCTTGAAAGTTTTTTCAAGGTCAATTCTATCCTTGGGTTCTAACAATGAAGAGCGAAGTCATGTCCCCCAACGCCTAGTATATCGTTGTTAAGTTTGAAAATGTCCCTAAAAACTGACGGACAGACAAGCAAATGGAACCAGTTACATATCCCTTCCTGATAATGAAACACAATATTGATCTGTCTAATGGTAAAGGAAAATGGACTGGTTTTTACATAGTGCTTTCCTACTCTGAGCACTCAAAGCTCAGAGTGGTACAGACACACAACATGCCTCTTTCCATCTAAAGTTCACATTCATACTCATTCATACTCCGGTGGATGCATCGGAGAGGAACTTGGAGTTAGTATCTTCCCCAAGGATAGTTGGCAAGCAGACTAAAACAGACGGGGATCAAACCAACCTTCCGATAAGTAGGTGATCTGCTCTACCACCTGAGTGACCTGCTCTACCAAAACAAATACCCGATAGTCAAATAGTCAAATATAGTGACAGCACAAGTAGATATATGTAGGTTTATTCATACAAATAGGATGTACTAAAACAAAAAACCCTGCAAGGCTATTTGTCATTAAACACATCAAAAATGTATTTGAATATTAAGTAAGATTTACATTCATTTTCCAATTCCAAAAGTACACAATCTTTACAGTACATTTTACAAAATATATTGTTCAGTGCTTTTATACATTCATTAATACAGCAAAACATTCAGATTATGTTTATATATTCATATTGATTTCCGTGTGGTGACATGTCTGCAACCACACCCTTGAGAGTGCTGAAAAAAATTAAACAATGACAGAAAGCATTCTAAAGGGATAACACACCCCCCATATAAAGTAGAGAGACCTTATAAAAGAAACAATGATACTGAAGGTGGAGATCAGTTATGGGGGCTTTCCAGGTCACACATATTTTCACAGGTGTCTCTTTTGTCTTACTTTTTTTTTCTTTTTTCTTTTTATGCTTTGTGTCTTCTTCACTTTCTTTATCTTGTAAGTTAGAAAGAAAGTTTAATCTCAATGAAATGCACAAGCCTGGCGATGTGGTACTGGGTGGGTTGTTTGAGGTCCATTACACTTCTGTCTACCCAGAGAGAACATTTACCTCAGAGCCTCAACAGCCTCACTGCACTGGGTAAGTGTCACACAAATACGACATCAGCAGAGACGTGCACAAATAATAAGTATTCAAATATAAAAATATATATATATACAAGACAACTTATCTATCTTAGCATACATATGTCAAAATATTAATTATACTCATTATTTTATATTAACATACACTCATTTTAGGGTTCATTTTGTATATCTCTACTTGTTTTCATGGTTGCAGATTTCTTTTAGTGAACAATACTCACGTAACATTTGTTTGTTAGCTTTGATATTGTAGGGTTCAGGAATGCAATGACTATGGCATTTGCTATTGAAGAGATCAACAAGAACTTAAATTTGCTACCTAATGTGACTCTTGGATACAGTCTTTATGACAACTGTGGTGCCCTTGTTGTTGCACTCAGCGGTGCCTTATCACTAGCCAGTGGCCAGGAGGAGCAGTTTCTGCTTCAGGAGAACTGTTCAGGCATCCCTCCAGTCCTTGGGATTGTTGGTGATCACTACTCAACATTTTCTATTGCTATTTCCAGTGTGCTAAGTTTATACAATATACCTATTGTAAGTTTTAAGTTTCATATTTTTATGCTTGCACTGTGCGTTTAATTTAAGTGTAGTATTGATCCCCTGTGGTACATTGTACCGGTACTTATAATAGCATTTGGACTGGCTAGGATGTGTTAATATGTCTGTCGTATATTTGTAACAGGTGAGTTATTTTGCCACATGCTCCTGCCTCAGTGATCGTCAGCGTTTTCCAACTTTTTTCAGAACCATCCCAAGTGATGCTTTCCAGGTAAAACATAGTTACCAAGTTAAATGAAATATACCATAGTTTCAGGAAAGGACTTTGAAATTATTTCTAATGACTCTGATGTATTTGATGAATAATATAAATTATAGAGGTTGCATTAATTGGTTTCAGATGTATATTTATACATTTTTAAAATTATACACTCATCTGCACACTAATCAATTTACACCAAAATATCCACTTAGGTGCGTGCTATGATTCAGATTCTAAAACACTTTGGCTGGACTTGGATAGGTCTTCTAGTCAGTGATGACGATTACGGACTCCATGTTGCCCAATCATTCCAATCTGACCTGGCTAAGTCTGGTGACGGTTGTCTGGCTTACTTAGAGATTTTGCCCTGGGACAGTGACCCAAGTGAACTGAAGAGGATTGTACATTTGATAAAGACATCAACAGCTCGTGTGGTGATAGTGTTTGCACATGAGATACACTTGATTCAACTAATGGAAGAGGTTGGAAATAAAAAATGTTCATATAGATAATTTTTATTGCAGCATTGTAACTTATTTGTCTAGACAAAAATGACTGTCATTGAAGGTAAAATAGGTACTCTAATAATTAGATTAAACTGATAACGTTAAAAAGCAGAAACATCACAATGAAACTTCATCACTTTTATGTTATCAAAATGCCCCAAATGTGCAAGAAAAAAAGGCATTGTTTATTTAACTAACTTCATATCAGTAACTTGATCATTAATAGCTATAGTGAGAACCTACATAAATTTTGTATTCTACATTTATTATCATAGGTAGCGAAGCAGAATGTGATAGGTCGCCAATGGATTGCAAGTGAAACATGGACAACAGCGTCAGTGCTCCAAACAGCCCACCTCACGCCGTACCTGCGTGGCACATTGGGCATTGCCATCCGCAGAGGTGAAATACCAGGGCTGAGGGAATTCCTGTTAAAAATACACCCAGACCAAAGTGACAATGGCAGATACAACAATAATTTGGTAATAGTTCTGATTTGAAAGTATATCTAAAATGAATGAGACATGAAATAAATCAGTATTTTGTATTATCTCTCAATACTTTTATTCCATTACAGGTAAATCAGTTTTGGGAATTCACATTTCAGTGCAGATTTGCACCAGCTCCAGCAGGCTGGCTGGAAGCTGGAGGAGCACTATGCACTGGGCAGGAGCATATTGAAAATGTGGAGACTGAGTTTCTTGATCTCTCTAATCTCAGGCCTGACTACAATGTATACAAGGCCGTGTATTCTCTTGCATATGCTCTTAATGACATGTTGCATTGCAAACCAGGGAGAGGACCCTTCAGAGGGCACAGCTGTGCTACTTTGCAAACAATGGAGCCATGGCAGGTGTGGTATCAATTTACACATTTACACATTTACTACAAGCTACTGCGTCACCGAGGTTTGGTTATTGAAAAAGGTCCATTATCCTATAAGGGCACTGATATGTTTGCAATGAATTTCCATTATTTTCTTTACAAATTAAAAAGAATGGTAGAAGTAGTATTTTTTTAAATAATTAAGAAAAATTAGATGAAACAAAATTCTGAATTACAGTCTACCTTGATGCTAATACATATATGTAATGACTTATGAAAATCATTTGCTCATTGATGGGTGTTTCTTCTTTTTTTCCATTAACCTTCATTAGCTCATACATTATCTACAAAATGTCAACTTCACCACTCCATTTGGTGATCAAGTATCTTTTGATGAAAACGGTGATGCATTGCCAGTATATGATGTCATGAACTGGTTACACCTCCCTGATGGACAAATTAAAGTTCAGAATGTTGGTGAGGTTAAAAGGTCAGGCTTTAAAAGTGAAGAACTCACCATTGATGAAGACAAAATCTTCTGGAATTTTGAATCAGGAAAGGTTATTTCTACTTTTCTAAATAACTTCTTTTAGAAAAATACTGATCGAAGTAGTGTATATTGAACCTTGTATGTAATCAGTTTGTCTTTCTCTAGCCACCCCAATCAGTGTGTAGTGAGAGCTGTCCTCCAGGGACCCGGATGGCTAGAAACAAAGGACAACCAGAGTGCTGTTTTAGTTGCATTCCATGTTCAAAGGGAAAAATCAGCAAAAACAACAGTGGGTATTTGTAATTCAAGGATGTTTTTATTTTAATTTTGAGAAATTATACATAGTTATATACAATTTATATCATTGATTATATGCCTTCCCATTATTGTCAGATTCCTTAGAGTGCACCAGTTGTCCAGAGGATTTTTGGTCAAACCCTCAGAATGACCACTGTGTTCCTAAGAAGACAGAGTTCCTCTCCTACCATGAGCCTCTGGGTATTTGTTTGACAACTGCCTCTTTGTTGGGCACATTTATCTGTGCAGTTGTTTTAGGGATCTTTTTCTATCATCGACGTACACCCATGGTACGTGCAAACAATTCAGAGCTGAGCTTCTTGCTATTAGTATCACTGAAACTATGCTTCCTGTGTTCACTGTTATTCATCGGAAGACCCAGGGTATGGACATGCCAGCTGAGACATGCAGCATTTGGCATCAGTTTTGTGCTTTGCGTCTCATGTATCCTGGTGAAAACCATGGTTGTTCTGGCTGTGTTCAAAGCCTCCAAGCCAGGAGGGGGAACCATTCTTAAGTGGTTTGGGTCGATGCAACAGAGGGGGACAGTTCTGGCTCTTACTTGTATTCAGGCAGGAATCTGTACTGCCTGGCTTGTCTCTTCCTCTCCAGCTCCACATAAAAACATGCAATACCACAATGACAAGATAGTGTATGAGTGTGCAGTTGGGTCAACTGTTGGCTTTGCAGTGTTACTGGGTTATATTGGTGTGCTGGCTGTCCTTAGCTTTCTGCTAGCATTTCTAGCTAGGAATCTTCCAGATAATTTCAATGAGGCCCGACTCATTACTTTCAGCATGCTAAGTTTCTGTGCTGTGTGGGTGGCCTTTGTCCCTGCTTATGTCAACTCTCCAGGTAAATATGCAGATGCAGTGGAGGTATTTGCCATTTTGGCTTCAAGTTTTGGCCTTTTGGTGGCCCTGTTTGGACCCAAATGTTACATAATTCTGCTGAAACCAGAGAGAAACACAAAGAAGGCAATCATGGGTCGGCTCACTACAAAGGAATAGAATTAATATCATTTGTGTTATTTAAATTAATCAGTTAATAAGTTGAATTCATTTCACATTTTGTCTTCAACAGTAATAATTTAAGATTGCTAAAATCTTAAATCTTTTATCAAACAATAGTATGGCTAATAGATTTTTTTAAATGAGTGTTATCATAGCAAAATGTTATCTTAGAGAAATCTACTTAACTCATTGTTTATGCAACTGATATGATCCTACTGGAAGAAACACAAACTTATTCCCAACCTGTTCTTTGATCATTTTAAAGTTGAGCTTTTCAGCTGCCTTTCATCAGGCTAATAAAGTTGCTCACCAATGCTTCAAGTGTTACTGGATTCTTCACCTCACCAGACCGTTTCCCCCCTCAAGTTGTGCCAGAAACTTTTGGATCTCAACCAAAAGAATGGACAAGAAATGAATTTACAAATTCTAATATACAAAAGAGCTGCAGCTGTTAGCTAAAGATATTCCATTCAGAGCTGATGATTTTTTGTGAATTTATCCTTAAAGACTACATGAGAAAACAAACAAACAAACAAAATAAAAACAAAAAAAAATTAATCCTGCCATTGTAAAAAACTGACCTAATTTGAGCACCTACCTGGTCCTGAAATCAATGGCCAGACGCACACAGACACAGAAAGAGAGACAGATGCAACAGAAACTGATCATTTGCCTTAACTGTGTTGTAACATTTTGGTTGTCATCAGTATTTTAATCTTAGTATAGGTGTATTGTTTCTCACAATAAATCGATGTGATAAAATGTGTTTCTGCCTAGAGAACATGAATGTAAAAGGTGAAATATTGAGGTAAATAATTAATTAAAGCTCCTGTGCTTGTGTGTGTTTGTGTGTGCCTGTTGACAAATTTAGGTAGGGGTACTATTAAAAAAGCAATAATACATATGCTTTTTTCTTCATTAGGCAAAATTAGCAGTGGTTTCAGGGAGTGTAGAACACTGTCTAAACACCTAGTTAAACCAGGTCCAATAAAGATGCAGAGTCACAGTAAGACTAAACATCTACTGAATCTCAATATATTCTTCACAGATATTCTGATGAAAACATCAAATAAACAATGTAAATAAACAATACAAAAATAGTAGCATCTGCACTCCTAACTCAAATTAACAATAAGTGGTACCATTACCCTTGGCTTGCTCACAGTCGTGAATTAACCTGTCAATAAAATACTTCTTGAGGTTTAATTTCTAACATATCATGTAAAATGAACTAACTTTAGCCAGTACTTGCATGATGCTTCAATGCAGATGAAATCAAATCGTGTTCAGCACATACTCGACATGGCTGCCATGCTAATTCTCAAAACAGGAAGTGATGTCATCATATTATACTCAGACAAGTTAAATGATCCACCTCCACCCCCCCCTTTTTTTTTTTACACAGTGTATAGCCTTTAAAGAACACAATTATCAAATTTGTTTAAAGTATCTTAGGTCTTATTCACAGCTCACTGAAAAGTAGAGCAGGAGATTGATAGTTGAATTGGTGCAGCATCACCAGTGATGAAGATGCTGTATCTATCTGTTGTGGTGAAAAGATGAACCTTTCTATTTCTCAATCAGTCTATGTTTTTATCCTCAACTAAGGCATTTATCTGTGAATAGTGACTGATAGGATAAGACTGCATGATGCCTACAAGACACTAAGGAGAGATGCCCCCTGGATGAAATGTAGGAGATGGCTTTCTAGACTTAAGACTAAAGATAGACATTGATGTAATGTGGTTACCCAGTACCATGGTAATATGAATGCTGATTTGGATACATCTTACAATACTGAATCTTTATTAGTAATAATTAAGGGATTTCATATACATGGCTACTGAGTAAGAGTTTCCCTCCTTTAATTGCTGTTTATTGATTTTTAACCCATTATGGGGAGTCGGAGTGGGCACACTCCATTTTGCGCAACTATTTTTAAAGCCCGGTAAAACTGCAACCACACAAGCTAGTGCAATAATTTTTTTTTGCATATGAAACCAGAGGAAATGTACTTATATCTTATGCACTCAGCTTGTCCTAGGTCACGGTTTCCTTCCACATATGGCTTTGCAAAAATTGTGTAAAAAGCATTTGCAGCAAGAAAAACACAATAATCCAGAAACACGCTTTGCCAGCTGATCAACTGTTCACAACACTTCCTGCATTGGAATAAACGTCAGCACAATCTATCTGATGTCCACCATTACCTGCCCAAAAATGGAAGTGACGTCATTTTCGCGGAAAACAAAGATATGCTGGTGTTTTTAAAATTAATGTTTGAGTTTATGCCTTTCTGTATAGTTTCTGGGATGCTTAGAACTCAAATTACACTGTTGCAAATAGTTTATTTTGATGCACATGCTGTTTTTTTTTTTTTTTTTTACAAATTTGCATTATAATATTTATTTTCATTTTTCCTGCAGTATATAAAAATTGGTGTATCTCCAAAATAACACTATAAAGACACTCAAAATAAATTTCCTGTGGTTGGAAACTATTTTGTGCAGCTTCTTTGCATTTACAGTTTTGACGGATAAACTTCTGAAACTAGAAATATGTGTTAAAAAAAAATAAGTTTTTGTAGTTGCAATTTATGTAGTTACTATAGACTTAATGCATACATATTATTAAAATTTGGGATATAATGGTTGTATTGATGTATAGCAACTTGAAATACGCTCTGGCTGACTTGGTTCTATGGTAGGTCTTAAAGGGTTAATATAGAACGTTCTTGTACATTTATTCAAATTATCATCTTGAATTTATTTATTTATTCTAGGGATGCAACGATACCAATTTTTTCAAACCGATCCGATACCGATACTTGGATCTGAGTACTTGCCGATACCGAGTACAAAAACCGATACTTCTGCCACACACAAGTTAAACTTAACCGGTAGTAAAGAAACGACCCCACACAACTCTTTAACACAAACGAAACGTTTACTGAACGTAAGGGCAGAGACAAATACTGTACAACACATCCCTTTTTTAAACTCAAATGATATTCCAATTCCTTAACCAAATGAAATACACTGTATAAATGAAATAATTCCCTTTCAAATTATATTAAACAACCCAACTTATGTTATCACCTTTTGGTAAGTGACTCACTAATATACACTCCAAAACACGTTATATAAATCCACTAAACATACAATATTCACACATGGGCGCCACACACACTCACATTCACACTTGTTGCAGGCCTGTTTGCTGCTCACGCCGGACGATGGAGAAAAATCCTCTTCTCCCCAGTAAGAGCACAAAAGTCTGACTTACAGTTCCGTTGCTCGGTAGGTCGCCATTCACCAGTCCCACACTAAATCCACTCCCTGCGGACCCGATGCTGTCTCTGCTACAGCGCGTTAGCCAGTCACTGTCCAGCTCTCCGACAGTCCATAGCAGCTGCCTCCGTGGCGCAGCCAAGCAGTCCGGCTAGCCTTTAGCCTCGGCGGTCATGGCTGGAAACACAGTTTTCCACGGACGGTGGTGCAACCGTTGAAACAAAAGTCACTTCACCCACACTCTGTTGCGAAGCTCTCACACGGTTAGCTTTCTAGTCACACACTCTTTTGTGCAAGTTAACCTCAGTAAAACTAGCCGAGTCTCTCACTTTGGTTCAGCTAACCTCGTGCATCTCTCCATGCCGTTCTCTTCTGTGAACTGTGAACACCTTATGTGGCGTTCAAGTCCATGGGAATTATGAGTATCTACTACCAAATTCCCATCCGGGCTACATTAGTATCGGTTCATGGTATCGGTTGACTTTTACGAGTACGAGTACGCACACATTTTACAGTATCGGCACCGATACCCGATACCAGTATCGGGATCGGTGCATCCCTAATTTATTCATTTGCTCAGTGCATATCTCAATGATTTAATCACAAGAATATTTCTCCCCCCTTTTATTGCACTTGATAAATATGAAAACAAAACACAAAAATTCTTTTTAACTTTCTAACTGTGTAACCTGCATAGTCACAAGTGAGTGTATGTTCAATCATAGCTTCTGCATCAATAAGAACTGATCTCAAATGAAATGTATTATAGGCCCTGCCCATACCCTGCTGTCTGCTCTGATAGGTTATTTACAGTACTGCATGTCAATAAGAAGAAATTGCAATGCCGTGAAACCTAATGACTTGGCTGAGCAAAGGGGAAAAGCAGATAATAGTTATGTCTTCACTTGTACAAGCCAATTTGCTCTTGTTCCTTTTGTTGTATTGTTACTTTTCTTTTACTGCAGCCTCTTCTCTGTCTTCGTCCTCCTGTCAGTCACTTGGACAGTTTTATCTAAATAGCATGCAAAAGAGTGGAGATCTGATTCTGGGAGGACTGTTTGAAGTTCACTTCTTTTCAATGCTCCCTAACCTGTCATTTACCTCAGAGCCACAACAGCCTACTTGCCATGGGTAAGTATGACAGTGAAACAACACAAAAGGCTTTGGGAAATCGCTGCCAACAGTGGCATTAAGAACAAATACACACATCTTGCAATATGAATTTTCATTATTTTTGTCATTTAACATGTTACTTTAATTGTTTCTGTTTTTTTCATTTGAGGAGTTGCAAAATGTATATGGTTGCAACATGTTTTCCAGGTATGCTGCTATATGTTTCAATAGCAGACTGTGTGTTTTTTGTTAGTTTTGATGTTCTAGGATTTAGGCAGGCACAAACCATGGCCTTTGCTATTGATGAAATCAACAGAAACCCCAACCTACTGCCTAATGTGACTCTGGGATTCACTCTTTATGATAACTGCGTTGAACTTGGAATTGGATTCCGAGCTGCATTGTCATTAGCCAGTGGTCAGGAGGAGCAAATTGTATTACATAATACATGTGTTGGAAATCCTCCAGTCATAGGGATTGTGGGTGATTCATCCTCTACACGTTCAATTGCCATCTCCAGCGTCTTAGGTTTGTACAGCGTACCTATGGTAAGTTTCCAGTTTAACCATGAAATATTATTTTTGGTTGTATTTAATATAAATATATAGAACTAATTGTCAGTTTAATGACAAGATTGAAGCTTAAAAAAGGTAAGGAGGCAGTCAAGGCTTTGAATATTTCTACAATATAAAGTCTTTATCTTTCACAGGTGAGTTATTTTGCCACATGTTCCTGTCTGAGTGACCGTAAAAAGTATCCATCCTTCTTTAGGACAATCCCAAGTGATGCTTTCCAGGTGAAAATCAATCAGCACAATTATAAACAGTCACCAGTAACTAATGACTAACTACTCCACCGAAAGTTTTGTCTTGTCTATGCATTCATGTTTTAATCTGTATTTAATTAGGTGCGTGCTTTGATTCAGATTCTAAAACATTTCGACTGGACTTGGGCAGGTCTGCTTGTCAGTGATGATGATTATGGACTTTATGCAGCCAGATCCTTCCAGTCTGAGCTAAGTCAGTCTGGTGAAGGTTGCCTGGCTTACACTGAAATTTTGTCCTTGCACAAAGAAACAGATGAACTCAGGAGGATTGTGAATGTGATGAAAAAATCCACAGCTCAAGTTGTCATTGTCTTTGCACATGAGAGTCACATGATACACCTTATGGAAGAGGTTTGGATTTAAAAGTTTTAAATTTTTACTAGCTATATATTGAATGAGTAGAGAAGGGTTTCATAATGTCACTAAATTAGTTGCTACTTACAAATATGAGTTTATACATTTGGTCAAACATAATGCACAGGTGGTGAGGCAAAATGTAACAGACCTACAGTGGTTGGCCAGTGAAGCCTGGACAGCTGCTGTTGTGCTCCAAACACCTCAGCTTATGCCATACCTGGGTGGTACACTGGGCATCGCTATTCGTCGAGGAGAAATACCAGGGCTCAGGGAATTCCTCTTACAAATACGTCCTGACTTGCATCACAACAATAGCTATGGAAATAGCATGGTGAGAGTTAAACCATTTACTGTGGTATTTGCAGGAATTGTATTTTTTTTATGTATAACATCTAAAATAGTTTTCATAATATTTCAGGTGCATCAATTTTGGGAATTCACATTTCAGTGCAGATTTGAACCAGCTCCAGCAGGCTGGGTGGAAGGTGGTGGTACATTATGCACTGGACAGGAAGATTTGGAAAATGTGAACACTGAGTTCTTGGACATTTCCGACCTCCGGCCTGAGTATAATGTGTACAAAGCTGTTTATGCACTGGCATATTCCCTTGATGACATGCTGCGATGCAAGCCAGGAAGAGGGCCTTTCAGAGGGAACAGCTGTGCCACGTTACAAACACTGGAGCCGTGGCAGGTGTGATATCAGGTTACACTTTATGTCTAAATTGATTGCTCTGTAATTACATTTAGAAAAGAATTTACCCTGTAAGGCAAAATGCAGTGCCATAAGATTAACTATGAAAAAGCTGGAATGAGGATTATCTTTTCTCCTAAGCAAAAGTAGTGGTTACTGTAATTAGATCAGGGAATCCATTAATGGAATAAGTATGACGCATTACTAGAGGCCTTGTTTAAAAGTAATGAATTCCTATATTCAAATTTAATAGCTCTAATATTTGACTACTGAACAGCAGTGTCACAGTTTACATTGTTAAAAGTAATTTAGTTTTTATACATCTGTTTTTAACAGCATGTTTATTACTTGGAAAGGGTAAACTTCACCACTCTATTTGGCGATCAAGTGTCATTTGATGAAAATGGTGATGTGGTGCCAATTTATGATGTGATGAACTGGTTATGGCTCCCTGATGGAAGCACTAAAGTTCAGAATGTTGGTGAGGTTAAGAGTTCAGCTTTTAAAGGTGAAGAACTCATACTTGATGAAGACAAAATCTTCTGGAACTTTGAATCCAAAAAGGTTTAAAGTGGTTTTTGTATACTTTTATCTTTTCCCATATGTACATTTTTCATTTTTGTCATGTGCACAATATATGTAATTCTAGCAGGTAATATTAATTTCGTCTAACAGCCACCTCGGTCAGTATGCAGTGAGAACTGTCCTCCTGGTACCCACATGGTGAGACGGAAGGGAGAACCCAAATGCTGTTTTGACTGCATCCCTTGTTCTGAGGGAAAAATAAACAATAAGAGCAGTAAGTGCTTGTCTTTGCATATTTTATTTAATTTATATTAAATGTAAAATGCATTTCACCATCTTAGCTTTTATTGTCAGATTCCTTGGAGTGCACCAGTTGTCCAGACGATTTTTGGTCAAACCAGCAGCGTGACCACTGTGTTCCCAAGAAGACAGAGTTTCTCTCCTACCATGAGCCTCTGGGATTTTGTTTAACAACAACCTCTTTGCTGGGAACAATTATATGTGCTGTTGTTATAGGGATCTTTTTCTACCATCGCAGAACACCTATAGTACGTGCCAACAATTCGGAACTTAGTTTCCAGCTATTGCTGTCACTTAAGTTATGTTTCCTTTGTTCATTGCTGTTCATCGGACGACCCAGGCTGTGGACATGCCAACTCAGGCATGCAGCATTTGGGATCAGCTTTGTGCTGTGTGTCTCATGCATCCTGGTAAAAACCATGGTTGTTCTGGCTGTGTTCAAAGCCTCCAAGCCAGGAGGGGGAACCAGTCTGAAGTGGTTTGGTGCTATGCAGCAGAGAGGAACAATTTTGTTTCTTACTTGTATTCAAGCAGTCATCTGCACTACCTGGCTTGTTTCTGCTTCTCCTACTCCACATAAAAACACCCAATACCACAATGATAAGATCATTTATGAGTGTTCAATTGGGTCTAGTGTTGGTTTTGGAGTGTTATTGGGCTATATTGGTATACTGGCTTTCCTCAGTTTTTTAATTGCTTTCCTGGCAAGGAATCTCCCTGATAGTTTTAATGAGGCCAAGCTCATCACATTCAGCATGCTGATCTTCTGTGCTGTGTGGGTGGCCTTTGTTCCTGCTTATATCAGCTCACCTGGAAACCATGCAGATGCGGTGGAGGTATTTGCCATCCTGGCTTCAAGCTTTGGCCTGTTGGTTGCACTGTTTGGACCCAAATGTTACATAATCCTTTTGAGACCAGAGATGAACACAAAAAATGTTATAATGGGCCGTGGAACTAAATCGTAAAAAAACGTTTCCATTTAGAGCAGAAAAATACACGTGGAAAAATAAATATAAATAATACATTTATATAAATATATTGAATTAGAAAATCATGAAAGTGAGAACATACAAAGATAGTTAGTATTTTTCTTTTATTTTGTATGCTAGAGTATGCAAGTGTTAACTATGTGACAATACATTGTTAAATTTAACCTTACATAATTTAACATACATAATTTAACTATACCACTATACACCCTTCTGTCACTCCTCAGTGGAGAGTGTGCTTTCTTAGAGCCTGAGTATTTGGTATGCAGGGGCCACTACTCAGAACAGGAAGACTTTACAGAGGGTAATTAACATTGTTCAAAAAAATCACTAGCAGCTCCCTTTCCAAACCCTGGAGGCCAATGCCAGATCCTCCTGTCCCAAGAAAACCAGGGCCATCACAGGTGACCCTTTGCATCCTGTCCACCTGTTTGACCCACTGGATAGTCCACACCTCTAGACTCAGAAACAACATCTTCCCCTGAGACATTCTGACTGTAAACAAACACTATTCCTCCACATCCCACCCCTGGCCACCCACCCACCAATCTGAGCCATGGTCTTAGTAACCCTCATCACTCAGGCCTCTCACAGATGGACTCTATACTCAGACAAAAGTCCACTGCACTGCTTTCAGGCACTTTGCAACCTGTCCTCTAATATGTGCCTTTCTATTCTGTGGCTCCCCCCTTTTTTATATATATTCTCTTGTCTGTTATTTATTCTTGCTCTTCTACTATTTGTATTTCTATTCCATGCACAGTTGGTGCAGAGCACCTACAATGTCAATGTACATGTACAATGACAATAAAAGGCTACTTTGCTCTAAAATTTAAATAAACTAAAAATTCAACTTACATTCATAAGCCCAGGATTGACCCATCAAAGACTCCAACGGCTTTGGAAAATATGAAGGGCATAAATTTTGGACTTTTAACTGTATTTGTATAATTTTATAGATTTTCCGGCTGATAAAGACTTCCCCACGGCCACTCATACTACACCAAAGTAGTTAAGTAATAGAAAAACAATTACATTTCAGAAAAGTTGCCTGCCTTTGGTTAAAAAACAAAGAAAAACAACAACAAGTTTATAATTCAACAAAAACTTTTTTATACATGTGGGACAGATCTTTTTCTGTAATGTTCCACACTTATAATATAGAAATAATGGGATGTGCTATTGAAATTGTACTTCATCATCTTCTATTAAGATATCAGGGGGATTAAATGTGTAGTTAAATGGAAGTTTCTCTTGTACGGCCCATCCATCCAGCTATTCTCTTAACTGCTTACCTAACTGAGTGGAGTGTATCCGCTTTTCGATGCATTTTGATGCTGACGGTGGATCAAGGAGACCAGCGCTTGTGCTGCAGGCCCGGATGCACTGTCTACACTGGCTGTCTCTCACCCTTTACCCATCCCTGTTGCTTGTCATGTGTTTCTTTGGTGTATTAAGAGTTTTTTCATGTGCTATGTGCAGAGGTGTTTTTTTTCTGTTCTCAAACTGATCTCCCTGTTGGAGCTCAGTCTGAGGGGAGTTATTTTTTTCTCCTTATCTTTCCTCATGTGGTGCATTTTCCATTGTTATACCTCTCTGACGTGTCTTCCCCATGTGATGTTTTTGTGTAATGTATGTATGGTCGGCAGCCTTAACATGAAATTTCCTCTTGTGGGACTAATAAAGGTATATCTTATCTTATCTTATCTTATCTTATCTTATCTTATCTTATCTTATCTCATCTTATCTTATCTTATCTTATCTTATCCCAGCTGACACAGGGACAGAGGCATGGTAAATCCTAGATTGACTGCCAGTGTTGTGCAGGCTGTTAACGAACCTATTCATATTTAATTTAAAAATGAATCAATGATGAGCGATACATTTGTGATGCATTACTGATTACTGATTCTTAAATGTCATTGTTTATGGAAATCCTGTTTGCGGTTTTTAATTTGATTTCTCTTTTTCAGCTTGCCAGGGCACTGTCCAAATGGGTCAGGAGCAAGAGGCACTCTGCTAATGTTTTCTTGTTTGTCTGTGACTGGAGAGTCAGATTTGTTTTGAGGGATTTTTGCAACACCCTTTGCTGGAGAATTTGGAAAGGTAAGTCAGTTTGCAGAGGTCAAAATACAATCTACAGATTGTCAGGATCCTGGATCTCCTGACCCAATGTTTTGAGTTTCTTGTGTCTCAGGGTTTTTGTATCATGATGTATGTTCTAAGTTCTCTTTGTTGCCCCAGTTTCTTCTATAGTCTAGTGTCTTAGTTTGGGTTTCTTGTATTCTGTTTAGGTTTCTGAGTATTTAGTAGCTGCCCTCTGTCCTCCTTTGTGTTGGTCTCTGTGTGTCTTACTTGCTCTGTCTCCCCTAGTCTAGTCCACATCTGTGTTACAGTTCCTGTTTTACTTTGAAGGTATGTGTCCTACGTGAGTGTATTGAGTTTCGCTTCCCTTGGGTCTTGTTATGTCTGATTTCTCTCAGCTGTGCTCTCCTTCTGTGTCTGTGTCTCATTCCCCTCATTATTTCCCAGTGTATTTAAGCCCTGTGTTTCTCTGTGTCAGTTTCGTGATCCCCTCGCACTGTGTGTTTCCTCTGCGCTCCTAGTTCCCTGTGTTCCCAGTATAGCTCCCTTGTGTCTCTGGTTTTTGATTTGACTTTCTTGTTTATGACTCCTTGTGTTTAGTTTAGTACCTATGTGTTTTTCCAGCAATAAAGCTGTCGTTTTGAGTTCATCCCTCCCTGCGTATGAGTCCTGCGTTTGGGTTCCATTTCCTGCCAGCCACAGAGTGAAACATGACACAGATACTTGATTTCATTGTTTATTGTTGTTGTGTATAGAGCTTGTTTATTATATTATTATTATTATTGTTGTTATTATTATTATTATTATTATATTTTATTATATTATTTTATTAATTCTTACATAGTAATTTGATATTTAGTGATGGTATAATTTGATCAACCTGGTGCTCTTCATTTATGAAGGCTGGTTGCGTCTGAACCTTGGACCTTGTGTATCTGTGTTCTCCGGCTTTTGCTGACCTCAGTCTTTTTGCAGGATTAGAAAACAAAACGAGGATTACTGTAAATATTTCTTTTCCAGGTGGATAGTGATATGACTGTAGCAAAGCTCGCCTTCATATGGTACCCACATGTTTGCTTCTGAGAAAGATGTACATGGATAAATGTAGTTCCATGCTTTTGGCTCCAGGCCCCCTCAGGTTAATCATAGTTGCCAGGTATAAAATGTTTGAAATTTTGGGAGGCAGTAGGTAAACCATCCACATCTAAAGAAGAAATAGTTGTGACTATAGTCACTATAGTAGTATAGTTGTGTGTGTACTTCATGTTTGTATTGTTCGTTGTATGATGTTCTGAGCAAGACTGAGGGAAAGAAAAGGGAGATGGAGATCAGCATTTAATCATTTCTCGCACCAGACGGCGCCCGCACCATCGTCAAACCACAACACACCTCACTCCTGTGACTTCAGAGGAATCAGCTGATTCTGGTGTGAGGCACCCCAGTGAGTAACTCAGACCCACCATAGTCGTAACTCCACTTGCTTTGAACAGGATAATATAATAAAGAGCGTTTCTCCCCCGCTCTCTGGCAATGCTAAGGTGTATAAGTGTCACCCAACATGGCAGTGTAGTTGTGTGGCTCACCATCCTCCCACGTGAGGAGAAGACTGGCTGGGTTAAGTGTTGTGCAATGTTTCATTGTGATGATGGGCATTTCAATTAGTAGAGTACTTGAGCCAGCAAACTGCAGAAAGATATGAGGTTTTCTGTTCCAGCAAAATAACAAAAACTGCATGGGGTACCTGTACTGTCAGAGGGGAGTACCCTACAATGTCACGTGAGGCAAGCACGGCCTTCTCACACACAGCTACTCCTTGCAGGCATCCAGGCAGGCCTGCAGCCACTGGGTCGAGCTTAGAAGAGTAATAACCCATCGGTCGAAGTTTATCTCCATGCTGCTGTAAAAGAACAGAAGACATGAAACTATTCTTCTCATCCACCATTTGAGTGTACAGTTTGGATGGGTCTGGGAGCGCCAAAACAGGCGCTGTTTGCAGCAGCTTTTTACAGGGCAATGCAGGCTGTTTCAGCCTCCGGTGTCCAAGCAATGTAATCATTGGCTGACAGGCTCATAATATGTATGAGTGAAGCAAGTGGAGCTTCCACAGAGGAGTAGTGTGGAATGAAATTTCGACAATAGGATGTGGTTCCCAGAAATGACATCATCTGTTTTTTAGTAAAAAGGCTTTGTAATAGTAATCACAGATTCCACCATTTTGAGGAAATCTGGTGAGAGTGGAAAGAAATCACATGCCCTATGAATCTGACTTGGACCTTACAAAACTGTAGCTTTGACTTGTTAGTTTTGTGACCCTTGTGATACAAATGTGTCAGTAAGGCAAGAGAATCTGTACTGCATTGCAGTACAGATGATCTGCTAATGTGTGGGTGCACACAGTAACAGATCATCAACGTACTGTAACAATACTGTGCCTTGGGACAGAGTCAACTCTGGCAAAGTGTCTCTAAGGGCAGCATTATAAACTGTGGGAGATTCACAGTAGCCTTCTCCCGAAACTCAAAGGTAAACCAGAACTGGCTATCTGGGTGAACTGGAACAGAGAAGAATGCATTAGTCAACTCAATGACAGTGAACCACATAGCATCAGAAGGGATTTGGGACAAAATGGTGTGGGGGTTTGGTACCACAGGGGCTCTGGGGACTACAGCTTTGTTTACAGTTTGTAAATCCTGCACAAACAGCCACTCAACAGGTTCATTTGGTCCTCTGATCTTCTTCACAGGGAACAGTGGAGTATGAACCAAAGAAGTAGGGCATGAAACAATTATTCCTGCCTTCAACGGGGATTCAAACACAGGAGTGATCCCATCTATGACTTCCTGTTTCAGAGGATATTGTCTCTGACATGGTTGAAAAGAGGACTTTGGAGTGATTACCACCTGCTCAGAATTTTTAATTAGGCCTACATCATACTTAGATGAGTCCCACAAGCCATCAGGCACCTCTGTCAGTAAGGGGTGTGAGGAATCTGCAGGAGGTGTTGTTTAAAGCAGACAGTGTGAAACAGCCATGTCCACCAGCTCTACTGAGCAGACACAATGGACTGTACACATCACAGTCTTCTTATAAGCTTTCATTTCCGGAGAAAACAATACTGTGGGATCCTCTGTAGTTTCCCAGTCGCAAGCGCTGTAGCACCGATGCACAAATACTCCCATGTCTTTCCACTGGCAGCTATGAGCTTTTGCCAGGGAAACGTGTGGGACAGATGCATCCATAAAAAACATCTTTCTTTGCTTATCAGTGAGAGAAATCACATGTAGCTGCGAGTCGCTTGTGCAAGTTCTTAAACAAGCGGCCCTCCTCCCAGCTTGCTCCCATATGCAAAAGCCAGGATCACAGGGCTATATTTCACCATCATATAGTCACAGTCTGATTGCGTGATTGTAATGCCATCATAACAGGAACTTAAGCTTATATTCAACTTGCACATCAAGCCTCTGGTGAGCAAATTGACCGGACACGGGTCCGACCACAGAAACTTGTGTTTGAATCTTTTACCCTGTCCGTCTATGCAACACAGGGGTATTGTAAAATTTTCCTTCTGAATGGTTCCTGATGGAGGCACAGAATGAGTGAACCTCTCACCCAGCCCAGGCCAAGGTGAGAGAGAATCCGAGCGTAACACAGAATGAGTGGCATCGGAATCTACGAGAAGTTCCAATTCCTGACCACAAACTAACATTTTATACAAGGTGAGTATTTAAATGTACATATGTACCAGCTGGTGACGCAGAAACCCGTTCCACATGCTCAGAACTGTGATGTATTAAAGTGTGTGCGTCTGTGTGTGAAACGTTTTCTACATCACTGTGTGTTGTGTGTGTGTGATTTTCACTTCCCTGTTCTGATGAGGTGGTGGGGAAACCACACCTCATCAGGGCACCTCCCGCTTCCTCTTGGTGGGGTTGCTACTCTTCAGCCACTGAACTGACGCTGGCATCTTCTGGGAATGGGTCACATGGTGCATAGCAGCATCTAGGTAGAAAGGAGTCTAAGTTGGTATCGGCTTTTAAGATCTGCAAAGTAGCCTGTACTGCAAAGAAGCGCTCCGTATAACCTTCTTTTAAGCCTTCTTTTCTCTTTTCCATTAACATGCACTTTTCTAGGCAATTCTTTCAAAGCTGCTTTCTTTTCCTTCCTTTCTGTTTCCACAATCCACATTTTCAAACATTCTTTCTCCTTGCTTACCCTACACAAATCTACCGTCTTAACTTTCCTTTCCTTCAACAATTTCTCTTCCTCTTCCCGCAACTGTGCCTCTACTTTCTTTAACTGGTTAACACTCAGCGATCCTTTTACAGGAAACTTTTCTTTTTGCCACTTAACAACATATTTGTTATATTGCTCAGCTGGCTACCTTAGTGGATCTAGATCCTATCTTACTGCATGGAGCGTCCCCCGCCAGGTCCCTTGGCTTTAACAGACCAAGGAACGAACACTGCCACCCCCAGTCTCATCTGAAAGACTGTAGGGTCTTTTAGAAGACTTTAGGGATGTGAGTTTCTCCTTGATTCGTCAAGATGATCTCAGTGATCGCTGAAACACAGGCTCCACGACTCTGCCTTTGTCTTTCTTTTAACCAGCCGGCAGGACTGAAGCGTTTTGCTACTTCGGGGTGATCAGCCGTCCCGGAGCCCTCCTTCAGTGCGAACACTGGACCATCCAGTTTATCACGCCAGTGAACTGCTGTGGAAGTTTACTAACAAAGCCTGCAGACACAATGAGCCCTTAAAAAACCAACATCTTTATTTCCCATGCATGAGGAGAGATGTTAGTCAGAGGGCACTGAGAGTCGTCTTGTGAGATTATTATATTATCTTATGCCACCTTATACTTCTAATCAAAGAACTGTTGAATCATTATACGGCTATAGGCCACATTATGCCTTGGATTAAAGATTGTGAAATCATTACACTGTTTTATGATGCATTATACTGCTGAGTTATAAGAAATACTGTTTTCAGAGAATCATGGCCTTATTTGTCTGATTAGAAAGAACAGAACATACTGCACAGGAAGCCAAGGCCGTCACGTAGGTGCTGTCCACATCTCCCGTCTGGACGTTTTTTAATGCTCAAAAGTGTTGTATGGAATAATGAGAATTGTATGGAATAAAGAGATTGTTGATTGAGCATTTATACACCGAGTGTTGTTCTTCCTTCCGCCCAAAGATCAAAGAATTGGGATATTTAACAGTCTCTACCCATGAACAGTTCAGGTCACCTTTTAAAACCACTGCAGTACAAAAGCTTTCACAGTTCTCGTCCACACCTTTCACTACCTGTTGGACTGTTCCCCTGAAAAATCTGCTTGAAAAGGCACAAATGACATCATAGGTTTCACATCTCCCTCGCTCTTTCCCTCTGTGTTCTGTTTGTGTGCAGGTTCACACAGGACTAGGCAGAACACCCACATTTACCCTGCAAATAACTGGTGTCAGGCTTCTCAGTAGGCAGGGCAGAGGAAAATTAAGCAGCTAATTTCTGTTGTCAAAATCATAGCGACTGTAACTGACAGTCCATTATTTTAATGTTCCTTATTGTATTTGTTAGAAACATTTTTGTGATTTTCCTTTAAATGCGGGACTTTGTTTTGAAACTTGGTGAAGCAGAAGTAATGCTCAACACGGACTTTTTTCCTAGTGACACAAAGCAAGTAAAGCATGGTTGTTTATAAAGAAGCCCAGTCAGAGTATTATTAAGTTAAATCTAATTTATTAACCTACCTGCAAAGAATGCTACGGCAGGCAATGAGGTGCGTTTTATGTGTTTCTGTCAGTTTCATGTTTCCATGAAAACCATGATAAACAGGTGTTTATGTTTCTACACTATTATTTGCTGGATTTATTTTGATAATGGTGTTATTGCACATGATGTCACATGGTAGTTTAAGTTATTTGATTTCATTGAATAGGTGAGAAAGCTAAAGTAGCATTATATATTTATGTTTAAGACACAGTGATGTTTTTAAATGTAATTGCCTTTATTTTAATTAGTTCTCACGATGACGACGCTGTTGGTGAATTTGGAATAAATCATCTGCAAACAAAGAATTTGTCCGTGTGGTTACTGACGGGAGTAAGAGCGCCTTGTGAGATAATTATCAACTAAAAAATACATCTTTATTTGTACAGTCAATGGGGGACTAGGCCATTGTTCTTCTTACAGTTTCAGTCTGGTAGAGAAGCGTTTCTTTCTCGATCCCACAAGCACCACTGTGAGCCTGTCTGCTGCATAGAGCTGACTGGAGGACCCGTGTCTGTCAGACCCGACTCAAAGCCCCACCCCAACTCTGCACTCAACAGTTTTCCTTATTTCATGTACTGATGTAATCACAGCAATTTTAGTAAAGCTTATTCACTTCTGTTACATAAAAGAAAGGAATTTGCTGATCTTGGCCCATGAGAAGTTCATAACAAATAACTTGGATATGGATGATTCTGTGAGAGGTTTTGGAAAGGCAAGCTGGAGACTGTTGTTGTAGATTGGACTGCGGAAAAAGGAGAGTAGAGTGGTTCAGTTACAAACAGAGTTCAGTTCCTAGCAAAACAAATAACCTTCAAACACAACAAAAAAATAAGAAAAACATTAAAATGTTCTGTCTAAATCTGTTGTGTTCTACAAATAATTTGGGAATTGTAGGAAAAGACGTGGTGATTTTAAAAAACAATTACTATACGAACCCTTTTAAGCTTTGTAAATATTGGCTTTATTGAGAGGTCTTCTTACTTTATTTTGCATATTTATTTGAATTAGGTCATCCAATTAAGATACATTTTATGTTGTTGTTTGTAAAGATTTAGATGGATATTTTATTTTTTTATTCTATTTTTCAGTTTTATTTTTAAAGACTTGATGAACTTGATGATGTCTTTTTTTATAACTTGCCCTACCCTTTTTATTTTGTTAATATTGGCAATAGTAAGAAGTACCATTGTTGGATTTGAATATATTTAATATAGGCAATCCAATGAAGGTAAATGTCATGTTTTTGGTCGTTAGAATCTGATGAACAATATTTTATTTTATTTATTTTTTGTTTTGTTTTTCAGGTTTCTCCCTGAGGGATTGCCACCTTACTGTGGTGAGGGCATTTACGTGTCTCAGTGACCCTATAGCTAGACCAGCAGAAGCTTAGCCTTCAGGTGGGACTCCCAAGTTGGTCAGGTCTTAGAGTAGAGTCCTGACAAAAGTGTAATCCAATTACATGACAAAAACAGTTATCCAGAGCACCCCACCACAATTCACCCCTTTCCTGCCTCCATGCGCCCCCTTTACATTTCTGTCTGCCCCTTCATATATGCCTGTCTATAACTGGCTTACCCCCCCCAGGGTTCTCAGGTCAGCTGACAAGCGGCTCCAAGAGGAGGCCCAGAGGTGATAGGGCGAGAAGCCTTATTATTGTCCATTTTTAAAAACAGGTCTTAAAAGACATTTTTATACTTTGGCTTTTGACACAGTTTTACTGTTTCAATTTAATCCAATGTGTTGATTATATTGTTTTAATTTATTTATGTATTTATGTATTTAGTTATTTATTAATGTATCATATTTTTTGTCATGTCAAGTGTACAGCACTTTGTTTTCAGCTGGGAGTTGTCTGAAAGTGCTGTCTAAATTGCTTGCTTACCACCCACCTGTCGTGCCTTGTCAGCCTCTGACTCAGGGATGTCAAATTCATTTTACACTGATAAATGTGTACAATTACAGAAAAGGTTCTGGTAGCTTAATGTCCAGACTGTCCTGTATTTATGACACATAACATTTTTGCATACTGAATCAAAATTTCTATATCAGAGAGAGAAAAGCAGGAACCTTTCTGTCATGTAATTGTTTATCTATAACTTAATTACTTGTAATTACTTGGTGTAATATGAATAGCTGTCAGGGAGGTTTTAATCAGTAGGAAAATAAAATAAATAAGATAAATTTAAAAGTTCACAAAGTTATACACTCCTTCAAATTTTCCAACCCCGACCAGTGGGCTGATTGAAGCCTTTGCCAGATTGATTATAATCATCAAGCTTTGCCTTTGACCTCTCTTGTCTAACTCATCCACCAGATGGGCTCAGGAAACAAAAAGCACACAAAAAAATATCTTTCTTTTGTTTTGTGTGTGTTTGAGGGCTTGTTGCTACAGTACATCCCACACATACAACATGCTCACGGTGTTACCTAAGCTTACCTGGATAAACAGTCTCTGACCAAATGTATTTTAGGCCCTGCCCTTTCTTCATGCTTTTCCCTGATGAGTGGTATACAAGAACAGTGAGCACAGCATGCCATTAAAAAGGAATGGCAAAGGAATAAAATGCCATAACCAGGCTCAGAAAACCATAAAGCTGTCATGTGCTCACCTTTACAAACCAATTTGGTCCTGGTCATTTTGCTGTATTCCAACTTTTCTTATGCTTTATCCTCTTCTCTGTTTCCCTCCTCATGTCAGCTATGGGGACAGTTTCGTCTAAATGAAATGCACAACAGTGGAGATATCATTCTGGGGGGACTATTTCCAGTCCACTTTTACTCAAGTGGTTCTTATCCGTCTTTTACCTCAGAGCCACAACAGCCTACTTGCCATGGGTAAGTATTATAGGAAAATAGCACAACACATCCCCCCACCAGAAAAACCTAATACCAATATAAATATGTGTGCATACTGAAATAATGCATGTATATTAAATGAAGAATCTTCTAATCTTCTGAATTATTATTCAGTTTCCTTAATTTTTTGTATCACTTATTTCGCAACATTTTTGCCTGATGTATTTTTCAATTAAAATGTTTTTTGTTAGTTTTTATGAACTAGGATTTAGGCAGGCACAAACCATGGCCTTTGCTATTGATGAAATCAACAGAAACACCAACCTGTTACCTAATGTGACTCTGGGATACACTCTTTATGATAACTGCAATGAACTTGGAATTGGATTCCGTGGAGTATTGTCATTAGCCAGTGGTCAAGAGGATCAAATTTTATTAGATGATACATGTACTGGAAATCCTCCAGTTCTAGGGATTGTTGGTGATTCTTCCTCTACAGCTTCTATTGCCATCTCCAGTGTCTTAGGTTTATACAGAGTACCGATAGTAAGTTTTCAGTTTAACTATACCATATTATTGTTGTATGAGTGTTCAGTGTTTGTTTATATCGACTTAATTGTAAATTCAGTGACAAGACCAATGTACACCATCTAAAAATTTAAAAGGGGGCAATGAAGGCTTTGAATATTTTAACAAAATATAGTCTTTGTCTTTCACAGGTGAGTTATTTTGCCACATGTTCCTGTCTGAGTGACCATAAAAAGTATCCATCCTTCTTTAGGACAATCCCAAGTGATGCTTTCCAAGTAAAATTCAATTAACAGAATTATTGCCAGTAGATAATAAGCAGCTAATCCACTGAAAGTTTTCTTCTTACCTATGCTCTCATGTTTTAATCTGTATTCACTTAGGTTCGTGCTATGATTAAAATTTTAAAACATTTCGCCTGGACTTGGGCAGGTCTGCTTATCAGTGATGATGATTATGGACGCCACGCTGCCAGATCCTTACAATTCGAGCTAAGTTTGTCTGGTGAAGGTTGCCTAGACTACATTGAAGTTTTGCCTTGGGACAAAGACACAGATGAGCTCAGGAGGATTGTGAATGTGATGAAAAAATCCACTGCTCATGTGGTCATCGTCTTTGCATATGAGAGTCGCATACTAAACCTTATGGAAGAGGTTTGGCTTTAAAACAATTTTATTATTACTACTTACTAAATTTTATGTCCCTAAAGTATTTGCTAGTTTCAATATTTGTTATATTAAAATGTACAGGTAGTGAGGCAAAATGTAACAGGCCTACAGTGGATGGCAAGTGAAGCCTGGTCAGCAGCTGCTGTGCTCCAAACACCTCACCTCATGCCATACCTGGGTGGTACACTGGGTATTGCCATTCGTCATGGGGAAATACCAGGGCTCAGGGAATTCCTGTTAAAAATACGTCCCAATCTACATCAAAACAACAGCTATGGAAATAGCATGGTGAGCCTTTAACTTTTACTATGGTATGTGCAAGAACCCCATGTTATCATAATTTATATTTCAAACAATCTAAATATTTCAGGTGAATCAGTTTTGGGAATTCACATTTCAGTGCAAATTTTCACCAGTTCCATCAGGCTGGCTGGAAGGTGGAGGTGTGCTATGCACTGGACAGGAAGATTTAGAAAATGTGTACAGTGACTTCTTGGACATTTCCAGCCTTCGGCCTGAGTACAATGTGTACAAAGCTGTGTATGCTCTTGCACATTCCCTCAATAACATGCTGCGGTGCAAGCCAGGAAACGGGCCTTTCAGTGGGAACAGCTGTGCTGCTTTGAAGTCACTGGAGCCATGGCAGGTGCGGTGTCAGTTTACAGACCGCCTAAATGAAAAAACGTTTGCTTGTGATTACTTTCAGGGTGAACTTCATCCTGTGGGATTAAACACAATGCCATATGTTTAACTGGTTAAATAGCTGGAAGGAGCTTAAAGCATTTGGGGTACTTTAAACAAATAGTAGTACTTCGTGCATTTAGATCAGACCTGCATATGTATATAATTTTATTAGTACCAGACCTTGTTTAGTTAATGGACTTTATATTTAAATCTAATCTAGGTGTAATATTTTATTTCACTATTTAATACCAAATCCCACTATTTTAATGTGAAAAATAATTTATTTCTTATAAATCCCCCTTTTAACAGCTTCTTTATTACTTGGAAAGGGTGAACTTTACCACTCCATTTGGTGATCAAGTGTCCTTTGATGAAAATGGTGATGTGATACCAATTTATGATGTGATGAACTGGTTGTGGCTCCCTGATGGAAGCACTAAAGTTCAGAATGTGGGTGAGGTTAAGGGGTCAGTTTTAAACGGTGAAGAACTCATACTTGATGAAAATAAAATCTTCTGGAACTTTAAATCCAGAACGGTTAGATATGTTTTTTTCTGATTTTTATATTTTGCCATATGTATAGTATCTATAATTCTGGCAGGTAATATCTAACTGTCCTATAGCCACCTCGATCAGTATGCAGTGAGAGCTGTCCTCCTGGTACCCACATGGTGAGAAGGAAGGGGGAGCCCAAATGCTGTTTCGACTGCATCCCTTGTTCTGAGGGAAAAATTACTAATAAGACAGGTAGGTGTTTATCTTCCAACATCATATATTCTGTTTCTTTCTTGGAAATATAATATGCATTTCACCATCATCTTCTTTTTAAGACTCCTTTGAGTGCACCAGTTGTCCAGAGGATTTTTGGTCAAACCCCCAACGTGATCACTGTGTTCCCAAGAAGACAGAGTTCCTCTCCTACCATGAGCCTCTGGGTATCTGTTTGGCAGCAACCTCACTGCTGGGCACATTCATATGTGCTGTTGTTCTTGATATCTTTTTCTATTATCGCAGAACACCTATAATACGTGCCAGCAATTCAGAACTCAGTTTCCAGCTATTGCTGTCACTCAAATTATGTTTCCTTTGTTCATTGCTGTTCATTGGACGACCCAGGCTTTGGACATGCCAACTCAGGCATGCAGCATTTGGCATCAGCTTTGTGCTGTGTGTCTCATGCATCCTGGTAAAAACCATGGTTGTTCTGGCTGTGTTCAAAGCCTCCAAACCAGGAGGGGCAGCCAATCTGAAGTGGTTTGGTGCTATGCAGCAGAGAGGAACAATTCTGTTTCTCACTTGTATTCAAGCAATCATCTGCACTACTTGGCTTGTTTCTTCCTCTCCAACTCCACATAAAAACACTCAATACCACAACGATAAGATCATTTATGAGTGTTCAGTTGGGTCTAGTGTTGGTTTTGGAGTGTTATTGGGCTATATTGGTATACTGGCTTTCCTCAGTTTTTTAATTGCTTTCCTGGCAAGGAATCTCCCTGATAGTTTTAATGAGGCCAAGCTCATCACATTCAGCATGCTGATCTTCTGTGCTGTGTGGGTGGCCTTTGTTCCTGCTTATATCAGCTCACCTGGAAACCATGCAGATGCAGTGGAGGTATTTGCGATCTTAGCCTCAAGCTTTGGCCTGTTAGTTGCACTGTTTGGGCCCAAATGTTACATCATCCTGTTGAGACCAGAGATGAACACAAAAAAAGTTATAATGGGCCGTGGCACTGAATCATAAAAAAAAGTTTTCCACACATGTTCAATAAATATAAATAATACATTTATATAAATATATTTATATAAATATATTAAAGTGAGAACATATAAAGAAAGTTTGGACTTCTCCTTTACTGTGTATGCTAGAATGTGCAAGTATTGATTCTGTGACACTACATTGTTAAATTTAAACTTATACATAATTTAGTTATACCTGTCAGGGTTCATGGGTCATTGACCCAGTGTTTTAAGTTTGTTCATGTTCTGTTTATTTTCCACATGTTCATGTTTCCTGTTTTACTGTGCCAGCTTTGTCTATGTGCATCCTGTCTAGTTCTACTTCCTATGTGTTATTAGTCAGATTATGTACAGCTGTGTACTCACTGGTCTCTAATTATCATCAGTCAGTTTATTTAAGCCCTCAGTTTCTTCCTGTTCACTCTCTTGTCATTCTCGATTCCGTGTGTGTTTTCTGTTCAGCCAGCCAACCATTCAGCCAGTCAGCTAGTCCATTTCATGTTCTGTTCACTCCTTAAAATAAACATCATCTTCATTCCAAACTAACCCGTGAGTCCTGCGTTTGGGTTCTCTCTTCCATCTCTCCACACCGCGATGCCTGACAGAATGACAAGACTCGTGGTGCAGACCCAGCAGACTCTGATTTAATTGAGAGGCAGGAAGCAGCGCTTTCCCTTTGGGTGGGAAAGCTCAGGCGGGAACAGCAGCTCTTCTCGGTAGCAGCTCCGCTCCGCCCACAAGCCGCTTCTCTCACCGGCTTCAGTAGCTCCGACTCCCATCTCGGCTCGATGGAGGCTCAGTCACTCAGCGTTCCTGCTGTCACAGCTAAGGGGAGGCGAGGCTCACGTCACCGTCGCTCTTACTGCTCTTACTGTTCAGGTCAGCATTATCCAGTGATGAGTGAAACTGACTTTTTCTTCCTCCTCACCACAACCCAGAAACTGTTAATCTTCCCAAGACTTTAATGGCCGATGTTCATCATCCACCTAATCCAAAGACTGTGTACTGTAATCATATTTTGGACAATCCGATCAATATTAATTGAGACTTGAACCCATAAAGACTGTTTTGCCCTCTTACGGTGCGCACACACCGAACGCGATAGAGGCGGCCAGAGCGTCAGGTGTACATGTAAAGTCAATGGAAAGAGCGCGATGACACGCGATTGCGCATCCGGCGAACATGCGGAAGCAGATTTGCGTCGCGAAAACGCCAAAACCCGTGAAACGCTCGTCAGTGTACCGCGTGGGGCGCGTTTGACTCGCGAAGAAAACCACGCGTGTCAGATTGTGTGTTGCATTTTGTGCACACGCCCGTACCGCGCCAACCGCTGGAGTTGGAAAATATGAACTCCGGCGTCAAATCACGCCCCGACAACCAATCAGGAGGCCGGTGACGTGGCTGTAACCAGGTCACAGGGGCAGATCAAACCAAAGCCCTTCATTCTTCATTCAGTATGGAGGAAAAACTCATCACTGCCGTGGCTAATCACCCAGAGCTGTATGATGCCAGCTGCTACTTCTACCGAGACAGGAATAAAAAGGACCGAGCTTGGAGGCACAGAAGTGAGGAGATCGGGCAACCTGGTAAGTTCATTCATTCTCCTTTTTAATTTTCAGACTGACCCGATAAAGCCGCGCAAAAGCTAGCAAGCCCGCCTACTGTCCCGCTATTTTCCCACTGATGTACAAATACCTTTCCGCTAACAAGATAATGTGTTTATTCAGAGGACATCTGCAGCACAACACATCTGGCACAACTTCCTCCCACATTTCCGGTCCACGCGCGTGGAAAGATGCAATTTTGAGGCGCGATGGGTTTTTCTTGGACACGCGTTGAGGTGCGAATGTGCACGCGTCAAATTAGGGGCGTTTAGGGCGTTTTCGCTCACCTCTATCGCGTTCGGTGTGAACGCAGCCTTAGGCTCCCATTAAGGACATTCATGCTGCTAAGTCTGATAACTTTTCTCATCCTGTCATTATTTCCACATCAATCTCTCAGCCTTTTCCTGCTAGCAGGGTTGCTCACACCCTTCCACCTCCTTCACCTGTTCCAGTTACTCTGGTGAGGGTGGCTAAGGCTCAGCCTGTCCCCGTACCAGATCCTCGGGCAGCTAAGGCTCAGCACGTCCCCGCACCCGTGCCAGTTCCTTGAGACAGCTTACGTCCAGCCATCACCCGTTCCTGTGCCAGCTTCCCAGGGTGAGGGCAGCTGAGACCCAGTCCATTCCTGCACCTGTTCCTGTTACTCGGGTGGGGGTGGCTAGTGTCCAGCTAGCTCCTGTACCTATCTCGGAGCCCAGGATGAGGGTGGCCAGGACCCAACCTGTCCCTGCACCTGTTCCTGTTTCTCAGGAAGGGAAGGCTAGGGTTCGGCCCATTCCTCAACCTGACCTTGCTGGAGGCTCAGGTGAGCTTGTCCAGCCATTTTCCTCATGTTCTGGAGGCTGGGAAGAGCTAGCTCAGCAACCTGCTAGTCCACCACTTCATCCACCTCTATGACTATACTTCAGACCCTAGCTCAATCACTAGCTTTGTTATCAGCTGTTACCCGCTCAGTTACCGGCTTAGGCATAAGCTCTATCACTCTTACCAGCTCAGGCACCAGCTCAGCCATCTATTCAGTCACCAGCTATTCAGTCAGCAGTTCATTCTCTGGCTCAGTCACCAGTTCAGTCTCTGAACTACAGCCACAGCATCCAGAGCTGGCTGTGAGCTCTTCCTCATCCCAGCCAGAAGTTTCCGCACCTGCTGGCCCTGACTCGTCTCAGCCAGAGGTTTCTGCACCTGCTGGCTCTGCCTCGTCTCAGCCAGAGGTTTCCACACCTGCTGGCCTTGCCTCGTTTGCGGCTCCACCGCGGCTCCCACACCACTGGCCACCCGGTTGCCCACCAGAACTATTTCTTTTGGGACTCTGGACTCTCTAATCATCATCATCAGTCAGTGTATTTAAGTCTGTATTGTTTTCTGTTCAGCCAGCCAGCCATTCAGTCAGTCAGCTAGTCTGTTTTATGTTCTGTTCACTCTCTCCTTAAAATAAATGTCATCTTCATTTCACACTAACCTGCGAGTCCTGCGTTTGAGTTCTCTCTTCCTTTTCTCCACACCGCGATGCCTGACAATACCGATACACAGCTATCACGCCTCAGTGAAGAGCGTGTCTTCATAGAGCCTGGGGGCCACTACTCAGAACAGGAAGGCTGCACAGAGGGTAATTAACATTGTTCAAAAAAATCACTAGCCTTTCCCAACCCTGGAGGCCAATGCCAGATCCTCATGTCTCAGGAAAACCAGGGTGATCACAGGTGGCCCCTTGCATCCTGCTCACTACCTGTTTGACCCACAGGATAGCCCACATCTCTAGGCTCAGAAATAGCTTCTTCCCCTGGGACATTCTGACTGTAAACAAACACTAATCCCCCACATCAAACCCCTGGCCACCCACCGACTAATCTGAGCCATGGTCTTAGTAACCCTCATCACTTAGGCCACTCACAGATAGACTATATTCAGACAAAATCCATTGCACTACATTGAGACACTTTACAACCTGTCCTCTAATATGTGCCTTTCTATTGTGTGGCTTCCCTCTGTTTTATATATATATTCCTCTTGTTGTATATACTCCTCTTGTCTGTTATTTATATTTATTCTCCATCCACAGTTGGTTCATAGCACCTGCAATTTCATTGTACATGTACAGTGACAATAAAAGGATATAGTAGTCTTATTATATATCAACATGCATTTGACCTTCTGAGAAACACATTGACCAGTTTTTAGGCTTCCACATTCCATAACGAAGAACATGATCTTTAATCCAGGGGCCCAGAATTGAGCCACCAAAGACTCCAATCTGGCCTGTTGGATGGCTTTGGAAAATATGAAGGGCATAAATTTTGGGACTTTTAACTGTATTTGTATAATTTTAAAGAATTTTGTGCTGATAAAGACTTTCCTACAGACATTTATACTACACTAAGATAGTTAGGTAATAGAAAAACAGTTACATTTTAGAAAAGTTCTTGTTTTCAGTTAAAAAACCAAGAAAAACAGACTGACTTCAGTCAGAAGAACAACATTTTTATCAGTCAACAAAAACTTTTATTTATAAATGTTTTATTTTAGTTTTATAGGAATTTTTGCAGTACCCTGTGCTGGAGAATTTGGAGAGATAAGTCCAGTTGCAGAAGTCATAACACACTCTACAGGTACTTGATGTCATTGTTTATTTATTACAAAACCAGGATTACTGTAAATATTTCTTTTCCAGGTGGATATGACTGTTGCAGGGGATGCCACCATTGGTCTTCTGAGGAAGCAAAGCTCAGGAAGACTGGTTGAGCCTTTATACGGTACCCACATGTTTGCTTTTGAGAAAGATGTACAAGGATAAATGTAGTCCCATGCTTTTGGCTCCAAGCCCCCTCAGGTTAACCATAGTTGCCAGCTATATAATGTTTTCATTTATGCTTTATTGGCTTTATTGGTTTTAATCTTTTATTCCCTCAACTGCAAATACCTAAAAAAAACCCTTGATTTTGCAACCCAAACTTATTCCTAAGGTTTTGGAAACTCATCAGTTTTCCCTCTTTTAACAAGGTACTGTATGTGGCGAGACAGGACCCTAAGAGCCTTCATCAGGAACTCAATGGGGATGTGGCGTACCACACTAGAGGCCGACTTCAAACCCATAGCACAAGTCACCATCAAGTGCGGGATCTACCAAGGAGATGCTCTGTCCACTGCTGTTCTGCATAGGCATGAATCCCCTCAGTGAGATCATTGACAAGACTGGCTACGGATACCGACTACGGAATGGAGTAGTTGTCAGCCACCCCCTGTACATGGATGGCATCAAGCTGTATGCCAAGAGTGAACGGGACATCGATTCACTGATCCACACCACCAGGCTATACAGCAATAATATTGGAATGTCATTTGGACTGGAGAAGTGTAGTTGGATGGTAACAAAGAGAGGGAAGGTAGTCAGAACTGAGCGGATCGAACTACCAGAAAGCAACATTTCAGACACATAGCACAGTTACAAGGTCAGGCAAGTCCTGAGAAGTCAGCTGAACGGTAAGAACAAGATCCGAGCTATCAACACCTATGCCCTGCCCGTGATCAGGTACCTGGCTGGGATAATAAGCTGGCCAAAGGAGGAGATAGAAGCCACTGACATCAAGACAAGAAAGCTCCTGACCATGCATGGTCAGCACCCTGAGGCTGTATGCTAAGAGGAAGGAAGGAGGCCGGGGACTGGTGAGTGTCAGCACCACGGTCCAGGATGAGACAACGAACATCCACGAATACATCACGAAGATGGCCCCAACTGACAGCGTGCTCAGTGAATACCTCAGGCAGCAGAAACCCAAGAAACAGGAGGAAGACGAGGAAGGACAGGCCCCTGCACGGTATGTACCACCAGCAGATAGCGTAGGTGGCTGATATCCAGAAATCCTACCAGTGGCTGGACAAAGCTGGACTGAAAGACAGCACAGAGGCACTAATCATGGCAGCACAGGAACAAGCTCTGAGCACAAGATCCATAGAGGCTGGGGCCTATCACACCAGGCAAGACCCCAGGTGCAGTCTGTGTAAAGATGCCCCTGAGACAATCCAGCACATAACAGCAGGGTGCAAGATGCTAGCAGGCAAGGCATACATGGAACGCCATAACCAAGTGGCCGGCATAGTGTACAGGAACATCTGGAAGTTCCGAGGTCAAAATGGGAGACACCCCCAAGGGTGGTGGAGAATGACCGAGCTAAGATCCTGTGGACTTCCAGATACAGACGGACAAAATGGTGGTAGCTTGGGAGTCACCGCACCTAGGCGAGTGGCTCCAGCAGATCCCGAGAACAACATCAGAGATCTCTGTCCAGAAGAGCGCAGTCCTAGGAACAGCTAAGATACTGCGCAGGACCCTCAAGCTCCCAGGCCTCTGGTACAGCACCCAAGCTTGAAGGATAGACCGCCCGCAGGGGCGAGCGGGGGATTTTTATATATATATATATATATATATATATACATATTAGAAATGATAGCTCGTTTCCATGAGAGGGGAGCCTCTCCCTCTGTAGTATTAAATGTTTTAAGTAATACCGGTGTCACTGCATCCCTCAGTTTCTTATACCACTCTGTAGTAAAGCCATCTGTACCTGGAGCCTTATTTGCCTTGAGTTTACCAATCACCAAGTGAAGTTCTTCCCTTGTAATTCACTAAAGATTTATTTTCTTCTTCCGTGAGTTTTGGGAGGTGTAACATGCCAAACAAACTCTTCATTTTTCCATCATTATTTGTGGGAGGTTTTGGTTTCCGGGTCTCTTACCTTGTACACTGTTCTATCTGCTTGTTGCTTCCCTAGTCTATATGCCAATTGTTTCATATATTTAGTTCCCCCCTCATAATATCCTTGTGTGGTCAACATTAGTTTCATTTGGACGTCTTGAGTGTATATCCCGTCAATTTGATTTCTCATCTTTGCAATTTCTAATTTTTTCTTAGTATCAGAAGTATTTTTGTGTGTAGCCTGAAAGTCTAATAGTTCTGACTGCAGCATCTGAAGTTTTGCAACTTTGGATTTTTTAATATTAGAGGTTAGACAATTCCTCTCATGACCGCTTTACAAGCATCCCACAATATCAGTGGGGATATCTCATCTCTATCATTGAATTCCAGGTACTTGGTAATGTTTTTTGTTGACTGTTCACATGTCTGTTCATTCAATATACTAGAATTTAATTTCCAGTTAGTAGTTCTTAACCTTTGAGAAAGTCTTAAAGCTAAATATAGAGAGCAGTGGTCGGAGACATCCACTGACCCAATGCGGCACTCTCGTATTCTGTTTACATCAGTGCCAAAAGTGAGGAAATAATCAATTCTCGAATAAGTTACATGTGGAGGTGAGTAAAAAGTATACCGTATTATCAGCACTATAAGGCGCACTTAAAATTCTTTAATTTTCTCAAAAATCGACAGTGTGCCTTATGTATGAATTCTGGTTGTGCTTACTGACCTCGAACCCATTTTATATGGTGCATGGCGCTCAAAAATCTGTCAAAAAGATGTTTTAGTATGACTTTGGTAAGCTACAAAGCCACACTGCTTGATGGATTGTCGGAGCATTACAGCTACCATAATCAGGAGCTTTGCGGAGTAATCTGGGTTCAAAACTCTGTCTGCGTCAGATCCCAAAGTCAAACAAACACTGCAGGATCACTGAGAGTTAAAAACTGTCTAAATTCTTTCATCTTTAATAAAATGATCAGCGTTGCTGCTTTACCTGGTGTAACAATTAAGTTTAACATCCAGGCATCCAGGAAAACAGAATTTATTAAATTTAACGGAGTTAGAATTCAGCAGGAAGTTAGCTCGCTATTTCCCACCTAAGCATGATATACTATGTTCTGACAGAGATTTCTGAAAAAATTAAAACGTACAGCTCTGCCATCACTTCCGACATAAATGAAGAAAGGAAAGTGAAAGTAAACAGCTGTGATGTTTGTAGGGTTACTGAAGTTGGGCTGGCTGGTATATAATCGCTAGTAACACAGCTATGTTAGCATAACATAAACTCAGTGACATAAACATAACATAAACTTCAGTCAGGAGAACAACTGAGATAATCCATCCACAATATGAGGTTAGTCAGTAATATACTGAAACAACATAGGAAGAGATCAGCTGCGAGGGAATTCAACAATAATGAATCAATGGTACGGAAGTGGAGGAAGCAAGAAGAATGAGCTGAGTAAAGTTTGACTTATCTGATTTTGTTTTGCTTAATGCACCTTATAATCTGGTGTGCCTTATGTATGAAAACAGACCCGTTCATCGACAGTGCACCTTATAATCCAGTGGTGAGGGTGGCAGAGTGGACAATTGGCACTTCACTAACCCCCCTCAGAGACATTTATGCCAGGTTGATTATTTCCACCAAGGCTTACGCTTGACACCCCTGGTCTTAATCATCCTTCAGATGGGCTCAGGAAACAGAAACAAATACTTTTGCACAGTGAAGTTTACTTAGTGTGTCATTCAAAAAAATAAATAAATAAAAACTAAAACCCTCTGTGAATCACTGGCTTGATGCAATAGAGGGATTTGTATCTTCCACTGAACTCAGGGGCTATGCTATTTTATTGCCCCCTGGTAGGGTTTCCCAAGGCAACCTAGTCCTGGGTGAGATGCCAGATGAAGAGTGATTCAGTTGACCCCTATGATAGGAATCAAGGGATCAGTTTAACCAGCTTGAAGGAGAATATCTGGTATCTTAGTCTTGAGCCTTAGCACAAAGCACAAAAATCCTGTTTCTTTTGTTTTGTGTGTGGGTTTGGGGTCTTGTTGCTACAGTACATTCCACACACACAACATGCTCATGGTGTTACCTAAGCCTACCTAGATACAACATCAGTATCTGACCAAATGTATTTGAGGCCCATCCCTTTCTTCATCTTTTTCCCTGATGGGTGGTATAAAAGAATAGTCAACACAGCATGTCAATAAAAGGGAATGGCAAAGCAATAAAATGCCACAACTAGGCTCAGAAAAACCATAAAGCTGTCATGTGTTCATCTTTACAAACCAATTTGGTCCTGGTCATTTTACTGTATTCCTACTTCACTTATACCGTATCCTCTTCTCTGTTTCCCTCCTCGTGTCAGCTGCAGGGACAGTTTCATCTAAATGGAATGAACAAGGTTGGAGATATCATTCTGGGGGGACTGTTTCCAGTTCACTTTTTCTCAAGTGTTCCTTATCCATCTTTTACCTCAGAGCCACAACAGCCTACTTGCCATGGGTAAGTATGACAGGAAAATAGCACAAAAAAACCAAAAACAAAACAGAACAACTTAATGCCAATATGTGGGGTAATGCATACATTTTATGCATTAGTGCATACAGAAATAATGCACGTATATTGAATGGAGAATCTTCTTGATTTTTCAAATAAATTATCTCTTAAATTATTATTCAGTTACCTTAATTTTTTGTATCAGTCATTTTGCAACATTTTTGCCTGATGTATTTTTTAATTAAACTGTTTTTCTTAGTTTCTATGTACAAGGATTTAGGCAGGCACAAACCATGGCTTTTGCTATTGATGAAATCAACAGAAACGCCAACCTGTTACCTAATGTGACTCTGGGATACACTCTTTATGACAATTGTGTTGAACTTGGAATTGGATTCCGTGGAGCATTATCATTAGCCAGTGGTCAAGAGGAGCAGATTATATTAGATGATACATGTACTGGAAATCCTCCTGTTCTAGGGATTGTGGGTGATTCTTCCTCTACACCTTCTATTGCCATCTCCAGTGTCTTAAGTTTATACAGAATACCGATAGTAAGTTTTCAGTTTAACTATACCATATTATTGTTGTATGACTGTATATATTTGTTCAGTGTTTGTATATAATGACTTAATTGTAAATTTAATGACAAGAACAATGTACAATATACAGTCTGTGTTTTTCACACGTGAGTCATTTTGCCACATTTTCCTGTTTGAGTGACAGTCAATAAAGTTACTGATTTAACTGTAAATTTAATGACAAGACCAATGTACCCAATACCCAATTTAAAGGAGGCAGTCAAGGCTTTGAATATTTCTAAAATATACAGTCTGTGTCTTTCACAGGTGAGTTATTTTGCCACATGTTCTTGTTTGAGTGACCATCGAAAATATCCATCCTTCTTTAGGACAATCCCAAGTGATGCTTTCCAGGTAAAATTCAATCAGCAGAATTATTACAATTGCCAGTAGATGATAAGTAGCTAATCCATTGAAAGTTTTCTTATTATCTATGCTCTCATGTTTTCTCATGTTTCTCATTTTGCTTTCACTTAGGTTCGTGCTATAATTAAAATTTTAAAACATTTCGACTGGACTTGGGCAGGTCTGCTTATCAGTGATGATGATTATGGACTCCACGCTGCCAGATCCTTACAATTCGAGCTAAGTTTGTCTGGTGAAGGTTGCCTAGACTACATTGAAGTTTTGCCCTGGGACAAAGACACAGATGAGCTCAGGAGGATTGTGAATGTGATGAAAAAATCAACAGCTCGTGTGGTCATTGCCTTTGTACATGAGAGTCACATGATAAACCTTATAGAAGAGGTAAAGTTTAAAAAAAAAAACTTGATTATTTCTTGCTATAAAGATCTGTATCTATACACTGTGTAAAAGATGTATTATGTCTTTAATTGAATGACTACAGAAACGTAAAGAAACCATTTATAACAAATAGCAATTTATAGCAAATACCTAAGTTGAATGTCACAAAAGTAGGTGATAGTTACATCACTTTTTGCATTTGGTAAAATATAATGCACAGGTAGTGAAGGAGAATGTAACAGGTCTACAGTGGATTGCCAGTGAAGGCTGGACAGCAACTGCTGGTGTGCTCCAAACACCTCAGTTCATGCCATACCTGGGTGGTACACTGGGCATTGCTATTCGTCGAGGAGAAATACCAGGGCTCAGGGATTTCCTATTACAAATACGTCCTGACCTACATCACAACAATAACAATGGAAATAGCATGGTGAGAGTTGAAATGTTACTGTGATGTTGACAAGAATTTCATTTTGTCATTTTTTTTTTTAAATGGAAAAGAAAAAAGAAAAACAGTTGTCAACAATACATTTCAGGTGAATCAGTTTTGGGAATTTGCATTTCAATGCAGATTTGCACCAGCTCCAGCAGGCTGGGTGGAAGGTGGAGGTGCACTATGCACTGGACAGGAAGATCTAGAAAATGTGAACACTGAGATCTTGGACATTTCCAACCTCCGGCCTGAGTACAATGTGTATAAAGCTGTTTATGCACTGGCATATTCCCTTGATGACATGCTGCAGTGCAAGCCAGGAAGAGGGCCTTTCAGTGAGCAAAGCTGTGCCACTTTGCAATTAATGCAGCCATGGCAGGTGTGATATGAATTTACACACCATATCAATTAGATATCAATCTATGAGTAAATCATTTGCTCTGTAATTAGTTTCAGAACAAAATTTACCCTGTATGACAAAAAACAGTGCTATTAAATTAATTATGAAAAAGCTGAAGTGAACTAAATGAGTTTTCAATATTTCTGAGCAAAAGTAGTGTTTAATATATTTAGATCAGAGCATTTTAGCCAGTATGCATGTAATGTATCATTTGAGTTCTTGAAATTATTAAAGATATTACATATTAAGGAGCCCTCTTTAATTTAGAATTCAATTTTAATACGTTCATATGTATAGGTACAAAGGGTATAATATTCCATTTCGCTATCAAATAGAGGGTGCCACTGTTTGGATTGTTAAAAATAATTTATTTCTTATGAATCCCTTTTTAACAGCTTCTTTATTACTTGGAAAGGGTAAATTTCACCACTCCATTTGGGGATCAAGTGTCATTTGATGAGAATGGTGATGTGGTGCCAATTTACGATGTGATGAACTGGTTGTGGCTCCCTGATGGAAGCACTAAAGTTCAGAATGTGGGTGAGGTTAAGAGTTCAGCTTTAAACGGTGAAGAACTCAAACTTGATGAAGACAAGATTTTCTGGAACTTTATTTCAAAAAAGGTTATGTGTTTTTCTGATTTTTATATTTTGTCAGTTGTACAGTATATTTATATGTAATATTTAATTTCATCCAATAGCCTCCTCGATCAGTATGCAGTGAGAACTGTCCTCCTGGTACCCACATGGCTAGAAAGAAGGGGGAACCCAAATGCTGTTTTGACTGCATCCCTTGTTCTGAGGGAAAAGTCACTAATAAGACGAGTAAGGTGTTCTGTTTTTTTTCAGCACGATATATTTATTTTCATTCATAGTAAATATAGTATGTATTTCACCATCTTCCGCTTTCTTCATCTATCTCCTTTTGCCAGACTCCTTGGAGTGCACCAGTTGTCCAGAGGATTTTTGGTCAAACCTCCAGCGTGACCACTGTGTTCCCAAGAAGACAGAGTTTCTGTCCTACTATGAGCCTCTGGGTATTTGTCTGACAGCAACCTCACTGCTGGGCACATGTATATGTGCTGTTGTTCTAGGGATCTTTATCTACCATCACAGAACACCTATAATACGTGCCAGCAATTCAGAACTTAGTTTTCAGGTATTGCTGTCACTCAAGTTGTGCTTTCTTTGTTCACTGCTGTTCATTGGACGACCCAGGCTGTGGACATGCCAACTCAGGCATGCAGCATTTGGGATCAGCTTTGTGCTGTGTGTCTCATGCATCCTGGTAAAAACCATGGTTGTTCTGGCTGTGTTCAAAGCCTCCAAACCAGGAGGGGGAGCCAGTCTGAAATGGTTTGGTGTTACGCAGCAGAGAGGAACAGTTCTGTGCCTTACATCTATTCAGGCAGCCATCTGCACTACCTGGCTTGTTTCTTCCTCTCCAACTCCACATAAAAACACCCAATACCAAAATGATAAGATTGTTTATGAGTGTGCAGTTGGGTCCACTGTGGCTTTTGCCGTATTACTGGGTTATATTGGTATACTGGCTTTCCTCAGTTTTTTAATTGCTTTCCTGGCAAGGAATCTCCCTGATAGTTTTAATGAGGCCAAGCTCATCACATTCAGCATGCTGATCTTCTGTGCTGTGTGGGTGGCCTTTGTTCCTGTTTATATCAGCTCACCAGGAAATTATGCAGATGCAGTGGAGGTGTTTGCCATCCTGGCCTCAAGTTTTGGACTCTTGATCACACTGTTTGGACCTAAATGTTACATAATCCTGTTGAGACCGGAATTGAACACGAAAAAAGCTATAATGGGTCGTGGCAGTTAGTCATAAAATTTTTTAGCACAAATTAGAAAAGTAGCTTTACAGTATATTAGAAATGGGAAATGCTTTTTTAATATGCTGCCAACAAATAGATATTTGGAAGAGGATCAGTGTGGAATTTAGGTGGGTTCAGTGTGTATTTTTTTATTGTACACACTAAGCATTTTCATTTAACATTCATTCTGCTTTCATAGATGAAGTCTTCATGTTTATATTGAATACAAATAAACTACTCAGAAAATTAAAAGAAGCCTTGAATGAACGAATGAATGTTGATGAATGAAATATTATTAAAGTTGACAGTCTTTACTGATATACAATGTGTAATTTACTCTGTAAAAACTAGGGATGGACCGATCCGATATTATCTATCGGTATCGGTCCGATACTGACCTAAATTACTGGATCGGATATCGGAGAGAAATAAAAAAATGTAATCTGATCCATTTAATATCCAAAAAGAACCTCACAAAACTAGCGACATGGCATAACTCAGCTTGTAACTTTAACACGTCGGAGCGTCACGTGATAGAGCGGCTGTGGCGTGCGAGACCTGTCGGTGGTCTGGTCGAGCATTTGGAGCCAAACCGGCATTTCATCTCCGAGGAAGTTATCCCAGAGAGAAGTAAAGCAAGTGTGTAAGTTCATCTCTGAATGTTTGTAAAGCATTCCCACGTTAAACTTAACAACCGATATATGGAGCGACTGCCTCTTCTCTTCTCCCTCTCCTGTTGCTACTTCAATCATGAAACTGATTAATGATCAGCTGATCGGCTTTTCTGTCACGACTCCGTCTCTCTTGTTTGTTTTTGGCCCACTTTGCACCAGAAAGAGGAAGAGGGGCAGGTCTAGCAAAGTTTTGCCAAAGGGGCAGGTAGGGCATTAACAGGGAAAAGGGGGTACAAAGAAATACTTTTCTTTCTTATTCTCATTTAAAATGTCTAGCTTTTAATAAATAATTATCTGAATCTTATACCCAAAGTTTTAACCTTTCCTTTGGGAAGGTACCATCTGTGCAGTCTGCAATTCTGTTGAAGAAAGATGTTGAATCTATTTCATTATTGTAGGAAAACAATTGATTTCCGTGCATTTTTTTTACATACATTAAATTAAAGTTGATTAGGTCGATTAAGCATCACAAGGCGGAGGGTGTGGGATGGTTCGCTTTTTTTTTTTTTGCTGGGAGTTGGCAACCGTATTAGTTAGGTTGTTTAATATTTCTGCTAAGTACTCTTTAAAATACCAGACTAGGGAGGAATGTGTAGGTTTAAGTTTATTAGATCAGCATTGCTGAACAATGAAATATTTTGGGTGCAGTGTATTTTTTGCATACAGGTATAACAGAATAGCTTTAGTTTTGTTTTGTTTTTTAAACTTGAGTATGAAATTATACAAAATGCAGCAAGATATTAAAAAAAGTTTTATTGATTAAAAAATAAATTATATCGGACTCATATCTGTATGGGCAGATATCCAAATTTATGATATCGGTATCAGTATCGGACATAAAAAAGTGGTATCGTGCCATAGTAAAAACCATAATCATCAACCCTTTAAGAGCTGGATTCAAAATCACACCAAAACACTTGATCCCTCTGTCCATCCATCCGTCTATCCATCTATTCATCCATTTTCTTCCACTTATCTCCATCAGGTTGCAGGGGCAGTCACCTTAGGAAATATGGCCACACCTCCCTCCCTTCAGCCACCTCCTCTAGCTTATGCGGGGGAACGCTTTATAGCTGAGAGTGTGCCATGGAACTCCCTAATGGGCCTCCTTCCAGTGTGATATGCCCAGTGTGATATGACCAAAATACCTCATCTAGGAGGCGCCCTCCTAGATGAGGTGTTTTGGGCATCATTGCCAGATCCCTGAACCATCTCAGCTGACAGCTTTCACTGTGGAGGAGTAGTCACTCTCCTCTGAGCCCCTTTTGAATGGCTGAACTCCTCACCCTATCTCTAAGGGAGATGCTGGCCACCCTTCAGAAACAGCTCATTTCCATCGCTTTTGTCCACGATCTCATTCTTTTGATCACTACCCAGAGCTCATGACCACAGATGAGGGTAGAGATATAGATTGACTAGTAAGTTGAGAACTTTGCTGTCATGTGCAGCTGTCTTCCTGTTACTGTCTTAGGTACATGCTTAGCTCTCTTTACCACAACGGACTGTTACAGCATCCGTATCACTGCCCAGGCTCAGCCTGTCTGTCACTCTCCCACTCTGCTGCCTCCTTACTCCTGAACAAGACCCTGAGTTACTCTTCCTTTTGGGACAGTAACTCAGGCAGTAAGAGGATAAGTTGGTCCAGCTCTTTATTGAGTAGGACAAAATTGCATTGTTCTTCCTAACCATGTACCTGACGCTTGACTAAGAATGAACTTTCATCTCCCGAACTTTGACATAGTTAGGGCTGGATCAGGTGACCCTGAATCCTCCCTTAGTTATGCTGCAATAGGTGTAGACTGCTGGGGGATTCCCATGATGCATTGAGTATTTCCTTTTCAGTCACCTTTCTCACTCAACATGTGTTAATAGACCTCTCTGCTGAATCGCACTTGTTATTAATCTCTGGCTCTCTTCCACAGCATGTCTTTCATCCTGTCTTCCTTCTCTCACCACAAACGGTCGCAGCAGATGGCTGTCCCTCCCTGAACCTGGTTCTGCTGGAGGTTTCTTCCTGTTAAAAGGGAGTTTTTCATTCCCACTGTTGCCAAAGTTTGCTTGCTCATAGGGGGTCATATGATTGTTGGTTTTCTTCTCTGTATGTATTACTGTAGGGTCTACCTTACAATATAAAGCGCCTTGAGGCGACTGTTGTTGTGATTTGGTGCTATATAAATAAAATTGAATTGAATTGAAAATTGATTTGAATTTAATAGCACAGACCTTCCCAGGTAGGCTGGGGGTTAGGGTAGGCTGATCCTACCCTAGGATTAGCACACCCTCTGGTGCTCAGAAGCTCAGGGTGAACCTCAAAGCAACACTCAGGGGCCCGGCCACCATTGATGTGTTTAAAAACCTTAGTGGCCTTGCTCCTAGTGATTGGGAAGTTTTCCTCCTTGTCCCCAGACTCTGCTTTCTCTAAAGAAAAATTGTTAGTGGGATGAAAAAGGCCCAACATCCCACCCCCACAATGCACAGAGTGACTAGAACACCACTTTCCCTTCTGAGTCATTTTTCCAGTTTGTGTCAGACAGAAAGTCTATTTCCATGGTCTCACTGAACTCCTCCCACATCCAAGTTTTTGCTTCAGCTACCACCAGACCCGCATTTTGCTTGCTGTACCTGCCAGTTGCTTCTGAAGACCCACAGGCTAATACAAGCCAAATAGGACTTCTTCTTGAGCTTTATGGATTCCTTCACCTCCAGTGTTCACAATCTGGTTCAGGGATTACCACCATGACAGTTAGCAACCACACTGCAGCCAGAGCCCCTTATAGCAGCCTTAGGAATGGAGGTGTGGAACATGGTCCACTCAGACTCAGTGTTCCCAGCTTCACTCGGAATGATGTTGAATTCTGGTGGAGGTGGGAGTTGAACATCTCCCAGACCAGTGCTTCTGTCAAGTTTTTCTAGCGCACACTCACTATACATTTAAGTGTGCCAGTCCTGTCAAGCATCCTACCTAGACAAACTGAACTCACTCACCACCAGGTGGTGATCAATTAACAGTTCAGCTCCTCCTTTCACCCGAGTTTTCAGAACATACCATTACAAAATGTTCGACCTCAACCTAGGTTGTCCTGGTGTCATGTGTACATAAACACATCCTTACATTCAAACATGGTGTTTGTTATAGACAAACTGTGATTTGTAGCCAAGTCCAATAACAAAACATCACTTGGGATCAAATCAGGCAGGCCGTTCCTCCTATTTCATGCCCCTCCAGTTCTTGCTGTCATGGCCCACATTAGAATTAGAATTAGAATTAAAATTCGACGTTATCGCCATTGCACATGTCACAAGTACAAGGCAACAAAATGCAGTTTGCATCCATCCAGAAAGTGCTTTAGCAATATTGATATATTACAAAATATATATTAGCAATAATATAGGTATATATCAAAATATGGGTCTATTATGGGTATGTTACAATGTACACGGTATCAAGGTATGTTATGAATATGCTATAACTATAAGTATGTACAGACTGTAGTGAGTGTACAAGCTATGTACAGGCTATGAACAGGATATAAATATGAAAACTATACAGAAATATGAAATATGAACTATACAAGTTATAAAAAGTTGTAAACAGTTGTAGAACTATGATTATTATATTGTACAGAATAACTCTATACAGCATTTACAGTAGTGCAGTTTAGATCAGTGAGATATGTGGCTAATTTCTACAGTGGTTATATAAAGTGCTAATGGTTGTGAGTGGTGGTTCAGTCCATGTTATTATTGTGTATATAAGGGTACAGCTGGCATGAGCATTAGGGATAGGAATGGAGAACCAGGTCTTGCAGTGAACCAGTTTACAGTATTTCAATTTCTTGGAATTGCTAGTCTGCTCTGCTATAGATCCCTCTTACTGATTCCACTTGCACTTACACTACAGTTAGCTGATTTCAGATCATGTCCTGGAGAAGGAAAATAGTAAGGCAGTCTACAAAGTGAATATGGAGATTACTTTAATTTTTATTCCACAAAAGGACAAGAGTGCGATGGTAAAATGCAAACTGCACCCATGACAGAAACAATTGCATTATACTGCTAACACAACTTCAACTCTTTGGAAGCACTTGCACAGACAGCATGCGAATGTTAAGCTAGCCAAGAAGCAGCGTGATGTTAGCTAAGTGAACACCAACTCTAGCCCAGCAGCCAGACCCTGAACTTCAACAGCTAACAAACTGATGAGCAGCCAGGCCTCAGCCTTTATTTATACCTTTTAGTGTTTCTAAAGTAGAATCATTATGGTGATTGCTTTAATGTCTCTTTGTGCTGGTTTTCATCTTTGCTTTGAACTTTCAGCTTTTTTCTAAACACTATTTAGTTGTAATAATCAAAATAATAATAATGATATATTAGTAGTGTGAATGTAAACTGTGTGAAAGAGAAGTGCGTGTTTGAGCCACAGTGTCTGTTAGAAATGCAATCCTCTAGGAAAACTCATAACCATATCTCTGCTACAAGAAACATCTACTGAGTGTTCTGGGTGAGCTTGGACTCCTATGCTGAGCAAGTTGGAGGAAATCCATGACTAAGCCTGGAGCAATACCCGAGAGGAAACGCATAAAGCGGTGTGATAGGACACGGAAGCGGGGTAAGCATGGACGAGCTAATCCCAGGCTAGCCACTAACCCATACAAGCCGGCAGTACTGACACACTTGCTGACCAATGTGCTGCTCCCTTGACAACAAAATGGACTACATCAGACTGTGGACAGCTTCTCAACGCAGTGTGAGGAACTGTTGCATCTCAATTTTCACCGAGTCCTGGCTAAACGAAACCATCACAGACGCTACGGTGCAGCTCAAGGTGCTAACGCTACACAGAGCAGACAGAGTAGCCTCACTGGCTGGTAAACAAAGAGGCGGCGGGCTAGTTGTTTACACAAACGACTCGTGGTGCCAGGACCACAAGTCCTGGTCTCTACTCACTGCTCGCCACATCTAGAGGCCTTGACTGTTCTACATGCCACGGGAGCCGACGGCAGTTATTATTATAGCTGTCTACATACCACCGAGTGCTAATGTGAATGCATAACAGCGGGAGATTTCAATGAGGTAAGTTCTGCCCAAATTCTACCAACATGTGAACATTGTCTAGTGTATTCTCTCCCCTGGTTGCAAAGTGTAGACAAACATCAAGCATTCTTACAGAGCTACTGTCCTCCCACATGTTGGTAACTCTGACCACTTGGCTGTTATACTAACACCGGCTTATAAACCCAGAGTACAGCAGGACAAGTCAATGGTCAGAGAAGTTAGAATTTGTCCACCAGAAGCAAATTCTGCACTGACAGACTGTTTTGCGACCACCCAGTGGGAAATCTTTAGAGAGGTTGCAACATATAACAATGTTACTGACCTCCAGGAATACTCTGTATGTCATTGACTACATTAATAATTGCATAGACGATTTGACAGTGGTCAGAACCATCAAGGCGCAAGCCAACCAAAAACCATTGCTAACCATACATGCTCGTTCTTTGCTGAGAGCTCAAAACAAAGCCTTTAAATCTGGGAATACTGTAGCTTATAGTCTAGCAAGGAAGAACCTGTCAAAGGGGATTAAAGAAGCAAAGATGTTGTATGCACAAAAACTGGACAGCCACTTCAGGTGCCACAAGGACCCACGACGGCTGTGGCAGAGCTTCCAACACATTACGGACTACAAACCCCCTTTCCCAGTGATAAGGCAGAATGATCGTTCTCTACCAGATGAACTGACTAATTTTTATGCATGGTTTGAGCCTAACAGTACCACCCAGGTACAAACGCTCCCACTGCCATCAGGTGACCAGGTTCTTCAGCTGTCTACAGTTGAAAGATGGTTTGAAAGAGGAGTGAAAGAAGCCATCTATGTCCACTGTGAACAACCATCTTTGAACAGAGGCGGTGGCTTACAAAACCAACTGTCTGCCATCTATAATCCAGTTCAGAGATCCCTACCCAGACGCCTTAACGCCCACTCACATCCTGTGCAATCTGACCTCAGGATGTGAGTGGATGGGAATACTGTAGTTTATAGTCTAGCAAGGAAGAACCTGTCAAAAGGGATTGAAGAAGCGAAGAGGTTGTATGCACAAAAACTGGACCTGAGTCACATGATAGGGTGGGGTTAGGTTTCACAATGAGCTCACCCGAAACCTTGGCTGATTGTGACTCGCTTTCACACCTTGGCTCATGTGATTAGGTAGAGGATCATCAGGGGGTCCTTTTGTCCCTCTTTGGGGGGATACTCCTACAGGGTTTAAATCTGGGACTCTCCACCATTTGACCCTAGAACTGAAGAAGCTTCTCGGATGAGAGGTGAAACGCCTTCAAGCAACTTAAAGAAGTCTAGACACTTTTCTTTCCAAGCTCCTTAGACTACGATGACCTGGATGACTGAGAACCTTCACAGACACTAATGACTGTTAAATCTCACGTACCTGCTACCACATGGAGTTTTTGCACTTACAACTATCTACAGGGAGTGCAGAATTATTAGGCAAGTTGTATTTTTGAGGAATAATTTTATTATTGAACAACAACCATGTTCTCAATGAACCCAAAAGACACATTAATATCAAAGCTGAATGTTTTTGGAAGTAGTTTTTAGTTTGTTTTTAGTTTTAGCTATTTTAGAGGGATATCTGTGTGTGCAGGTGACTATTACTGTGCATAATTATTAGGCAACTTAACAAAAACAAATATATACCCATTTCAATTATTTATTTTACCAGTGAAACCAATATAACATCTCCACATTCACAAATATACATTTCTGACATTCAAAACAAAACAAAAACAAATCAGCGACCAATATAGCCACCTTTCTTTGCAAGGACACTCAAAAGCCTGCCATCCATGGATTCTGTCAGTGTTTTGATCTGTTCACCATCAACATTGCGTGCAGCAGCAACCACAGCCTCCCAGACACTGTTCAGAGAGGTGTACTGTTTTCCCTCCTTGTAAATCTCACATTTGATGATGGACCACAGGTTCTCAATGGGATTCAGATCAGGTGAACAAGGAGGCCATGTCATTAGTTTTTTTCTTCTTTTATACCCTTTCTTGCCAGCCACGCTGTGGAGTACTTGGACGCTGCGTGTGATGGAGCATTGCCCTGCATGAAAATCATGTTTTTCTTGAAGGATGCAGACTTCTTCCTGTACCACTGCTTGAAGAAGGTGTCTTCCAGAAACTGGCAGTAGGACTGGGAGTTGAGCTTGACTCCATCCTCAACCCGAAAAGGCCCCACAAGCTCATCTTTGATGATACCAGCCCAAACCAGTACTCCACCTCCACCTTGCTGGCGTCTGAGTCGGACTGGAGCTCTCTGCCCTTTACCAATCCAGCCACGGGCCCATCCATCTGGCCCATCAAGACTCACTCTCATTTCATCAGTCCATAAAACCTTGGAAAAATCAGTCTTGAGATATTTCTTGGCCCAGTCTTGACGTTTCAGCTTGTGTGTCTTGTTCAGTGGTGGTCGTCTTTCAGCCTTTCTTACCTTGGCCATGTCTCTGAGTATTGCACACCTTGTGCTTTTGGGCACTCCAGTGATGTTGCAGCTCTGAAATATGGCCAAACTGGTGGCAAGTGGCATCTTGGCAGCTGCACGCTTGACTTTTCTCAGTTCATGGGCAGTTATTTTGCGCCTTGGTTTTTCCACACGCTTCTTGCGACCCTGTTGACTATTTTGAATGAAACGCTTGATTGTTCGATGATCACGCTTCAGAAGCTTTGCAATTTTAAGACTGCTGCATCCCTCTGCAAGATATCTCACTATTTTTGACTTTTCTGAGCCTGTCAAGTCCTTCTTTTGACCCATTTTGCCAAAGGAAAGGAAGTTGCCTAATAATTATGCACACCTGATATAGGGTGTTGATGTCATTAGACCACACCCCTTCTCATTACAGAGATGCACATCACCTAATATGGTTAATTGGTAGTGGGCTTTCGAGCCTATACAGCTTGGAGTAAGACAACATGCATGAAGAGGATGATGTGGACAAAATACTCATTTGCCTAATAATTCTGCACTCCCTGTAACTAACTAAAGAAATAAATAAATAAGGGATGCGGGTTGGATACTTATTGGGTGGGCATGTACCCTTTGTTGAAATTAGAGTGTCTCTTTTACAGCACAAATTTTTCATCCGTGTTTGTCTCCACGTTTATGTCTCTCGCCCTCCGCGTGTCTTGTCTCCATGTTTGTCCCCTTTGTGTCTTAGTTGTGTCACTGTGCTTCATCTTCCTTACCTGCTTCCCTTGTTCCTCTCCTTGTGTCTCATCTTTGCCTCTCTGCTTGTTTATCCCTATTGCTGTGTCAAGCCCGTGTGTCTTAAGTCTGTGTGCTGGATTTTTTGTTAACATTGCCTGTTGAGACTGAAGAAAAACACAAGAATATTCATTATTCTGTTATAACTGTTGAAAAATACAATAATACTCAACCAAAATGAAAAGATAGACAAAAATATGTTGTTTTTTGTGAGTTTGAGGTCATCTTGATAAGTTATATACTCACAGTGTTACCTTAATATGCCTGGATAAAAAACGCAATATCTAATGAGATGTATTTTAGGCCCTGCCCTTTCTCCTTGTTTTTGCTGAAGGGTGGTGTGCAAGAATCATCAACACAGCATGTCAATAAAAGGGAATGGCAAAACAATGAAATGAAATGACTAGGGTCAGAAAATCTGAAAGCTGTCATGAGCTCATTTTTACAAAGCAATTTCTTCTTGTTCATTTTGCTGTATTCCTACTTTTCTTATGCTATGTCTTCTTCTCTGTTTCCCTCCTCGTGTCAGCTACAGGGGCAATTTCATCTAAACAGAATGCAGGAGAGTGGAGATGTCAACCTGGGTGGACTGTTTCCAGTCCACTTTTTCTCAAGTGTTCCTGACCTGTCTTTTACCTCACAGCCACAACAACCTTCTTGCCATGGGTAAATATGGCAGGGAAACAACAGAAAAAAGAGAGAAATGGGACAAACCTAATGCTAATATAAATGTAACTGTCATATCTAAAGTTATTATACTTTGTTGATTAGCAAAGCTAAGAAAAAATGGATATTGAATGAAGCTTAATCTTGATTATTTTTTCATTAAAATATCCCTTTAATTATTGTTATTCAGTTTCCTTAATTATTTGAATGCCTATCTTTGCAGCATGTTTTCTAACTATCCTGATGTATTTTTCAAGTAAAAATGTTTTTTGTTAGTTTCTATGTACAAGGTTTTAGGCTGGCACAAACCATGGCTTTTGCTATTGATGAGATCAACAAAAACTCCAACTTACTACCTAATGTGACTGTGGGATACACTCTTTATGATAATTGCGTTGAACTTGGAATTGGATTCCGTGGAGCATTGTCATTAGCCAGTGGTCAAGAGGAACAAATTATATTACACAACACATGTGTTGGAAATCCTCCAGTTGTAGGGATTGTGGGTGATTCTTCCTCTACACGTTCTATTGCCATCTCCAGCATCTTAGGTTTGTACAGAGTACCTATGGTAAGTTTTCAGTTTAACCATAGAATGTTATTTTAGTTTATATTAACTTAATTGTAAATTTAAACTTAAAAAATAATGTACAACATATTGTCTCTTTTTCAGGTGAGTTATTTTGCCACATGTTCCTGTTTGAGTGAAACCAAAGTATCCATCCTTCTTTAGGACAATCCCAAGTGATGCTTTCCAGGTTAAAAATCAATCAGGACAAATATAAAAAGTCAAAAAAGCTGATGCACAGTACTGATGTTTTAATCTGTATTCACAGAGTACGTGCTATGATTCAGATCCTAAAACATTTCGGCTGGACTTGGGCAGGCCTGCTCATCACTGACGATGATTATGGACTTCATGCAGCCAGATCCTTACAATCTGAGCTGAGTGTGTCTGGAGAAGGTTGCCTTGCCTACATTGAGGTTTTACCCTGGGACAAAGACACTGATGAACTCAGGAGGATTGTGGATGTGATGAAAAAATCAACAGCTCGTGTGGTCATTGCCTTTGTACATGAGAGTCACATGATAAACCTTATGGAAGAGGTGCAGTTTTAAAAGAATTTGATTGTTTCTTGGTATAAAAATCTGCATCTCTACACTGTGTAGGAGATGTATTACAGTTTTATTTAAATGAATACAGAACACAAATGATATAAAATAAATTTTAACATGAGGAAATTCTTCAGTAACATCTAAATGTCACCAGAGTAGTTGTTAAATGATCACTTTTTACATTTGGTAAAATATAATGCACAGGTAGCCAAGCAGAATGTAACAGGTCTACAGTGGTTGGCCAGTGAAGGCTGGACAGCAACTGCTACTGTGCTCCAAACACCTAAGTTCATGCCATACCTGGGTGGTACACTGGGCATTGCTATTCGCCGAGGAGAAATACCAGGGCTCAGGGAATTCCTATTACAAATACGTCCTGACCTACATCACAATGATAACTATGGAAATAGCATGGTGAGAGTTTCAAATTTTACTGTGGTAACTGCAAGAATTTTTTGTTGTCAACATGAAAACAAAGCATTTTCCAATAACATGTTTCAGGTGAATCAGTTTTGGGAATTCACATTTCAGTGCAGATTTGCACCAGCTCCAGCAGGCTGGGTGGAAGGTGGAGGTGCACTATGCACTGGACAGGAAGATCTAGAAAATGTGAACACTGAGATCTTGGACATTTCCAACCTCCGGCCTGAGTACAATGTGTACAAAGCTGTTTATGCTCTGGCATATTCCCTTGATGACATGCTGCGATGCAAGCAAGGAAGAGGGTCTTTCAGTGGGCATAGCTGTGGCACATTGCAATCACTGGAGCCATGGCAGGTGCGATATTAATTTATATTTCATCTTAATCTGAGTACATCATTTGTTCTATAATTACTTTCAGAACAAAATTTACCCTGTATGAAAAAAAAAACAATTAAATAAGATGAAATGAGCTGAATAGAGCTAAATGGATTTTTCATATTAAGCAAAAGTAGTGTTTAATATATTTATATTAGAGCACATTAACTAGTATGCATATATCTGGAGCAAGTAGAGATGTCCCTGTTTAATTTAGAACTAGATTTTAATGCATTTATATGTACAGGTATAATAAGTGTTAGATTTAATTTGGTTATTGGATAGTGGGTGCCACTGCCTGCACTGTGAAATTTATTTCTTATGTATTACTTTTTAACAGCTTGTTTATTACTTGGAAAGAGTGAACTTCACCACTCCATTTGGTGATCAAGTGTCATTTGATCAAAATGGTGATGTTGTGCCAATTTATGATGTGATGAACTGGTTGTGGCTCCCTGATGGAAGCACTAAAGTTCAGAATGTTGGTGAGGTTAAGGGGTCAGCTTTCAGAGGTGAAGAAATCATACTTGATGAAGACAAAATCTTCTGGAACTTTAATTCCAAAAAGGTTATACATGGCTTTTCAGACTTTACCTTTTGTAACATTTACAGTGAATGTCATTCTGCTAGGTAATATTTAATTTTGTCCAATAGCCAGTTCAATCAGTATGCAGTGAGAGCTGTCCTCCTGGTACCCACATGGTGAGAAGGAAGGGGGAACCCAAATGTTGTTTTGACTGCATCCCTTGTTCTGAGGGGAAAATCACTAATAAACGCAGTAAGTGTTTTTTCAGTTTTGTCAGCATAATATATTGAATTTCATTTTCATTAAATATAGTATGCATTTAATTGTCTTCCCCTTTCGTCATCTTTCTCCCTTTTCACCAGACTCCTTGGAGTGCAACAGTTGTCCAGAGGATTTTTGGTCAAACCCCGAGCGTGACTACTGTGTTCCCAAGAAGACAGAGTTTCTGTCCTACCATGAGCCTCTGGGTATTTGTCTGACAGCAACCTCACTGCTGGGCACATGTATATGTGCTGTTGTTCTAGGGATCTTTATCTACCATCACAGAACACCTATAATACGTGCCAGCAATTCAGAACTTAGTTTCCAGGTATTGCTGTCACTCAAGTTGTGCTTTCTTTGTTCACTGCTGTTCATTGGACGACCCAGGCTGTGGACATGCCAACTCAGGCATGCAGCATTTGGCATCAGCTTTGTGCTTTGTGTCTCATGCATCCTGGTAAAAACCATGGTTGTTCTGGCTGTGTTCAAAGCCTCCAAACCAGGAGGGGGAACCAGTCTGAAATGGTTTGGTGTTACGCAGCAGAGAGGAACAGTTCTGTGCCTTACATCTATTCAGGCAGTCATCTGCACTACCTGGCTTGTTTCTTCCTCTCCAACTCCACATAAAAACACCCAATACCAAAATGATAAGATTGTTTATGAGTGTGCATTTGGGTCCACTGTTGGTTTTTCAGTGTTATTAGGTTATATTGGCGTTCTGGCTTTCCTCAGTTTTCTAATTGCATTCCTGGCAAGGAATCTCCCTGATAGTTTTAATGAGGCCAAGCTCATCACATTCAGTATGCTGATCTTCTGTGCTGTGTGGGTGGCCTTTGTTCCCGTTTATATCAGCTCACCTGGAAATTATGCAGATGCAGTGGAGGTGTTTGCTATTCTGGCCTCAAGCTTTGGACTCTTGATCACACTGTTTGGACCCAAATGTTACATAATAATAATGAGACCAGAATTGAACACAAAAAAGGCTATAATGGGTCGTGGCAGTGGATCTTAAGTATTTTTCCACATAGACTAGAAAAGCAGCTTTAAAGTAAATTAGAAAGGAGAGAGACTCCAGTCGTTTGGATACATTGAATAGGGTGCAGTAGAAACATGTTTTTCTCTTTTTTCTTTGGGGGGGTGGGTGTTAGCAATAATATTTGAATTTCTGATTATTGCAATTGAAACAATGGGCATTCAGCATTCGACATTTAGATAAATATGTTGTTTTTGTCTTTTTTCAGTCTTGCTTTCTTGGGGATATTTGTTGGAAAATATACAATGTTCATGCAAAGATAATGAAAGTATATCCTAAATAAACACATGGATAAACATTGTCAAACCACATTCATAGATAAAATATAAAATTTGTACAAAAAAATCCATAAACAAAAATAAATAATGCTTAAAATAGTGCACTATTGTCATGTTATGTAGGTTATGCTAAGAATTAGTGCATGAAGTTGTCAAAAATTGCAACAGTGTGAATGAACTGATAAATGGGACTAACCTGTTTTTAATCACACATGATTTCTCATATTCTGAATGATGGTACTGTAAATATAGTGGCTGTTTCAGACACAAGGATGAGATACTTAGAATCTTCTGTCAACATATAGGATTTTGGAAAATGTTAAGCATGGACTTTCATGGGGTTTGAAGCAAAAGCATTTTTTTATCGTACACAGTGTTTTCACGTAACATCATTATCTAATTTTTCACAGACGTGAGGTTTAGAGGTGTCTGCATATTAGGTCTTCATGTTCATCTTGAATAAATATAAACTACTCACAAATTAAACAGAACAGTTGAATCAAAAACTGGATTTTTATGAATAAAATCGTATTACAGTTGAAAGTCTTTACTGATATACCCTGTAGATATATTTGAGAACAAGATGTATAATCAATTCATCCATCCATCAATTTTCTTCCAGTTATCATTGGATAGATCACATGGATAGAAGCCTAAGCAAGGTTGCCCGGACCTTCCTCTTCCCAGCCACCTCCTGCAGCTTATCCGGGTAAACATCGAGGTGTTCCCAGCCAGTCAAGTAATGTAATCTCTCCAACATGTCTTGCGTCTGCCTCCTTCTGGTAGGACATGCCCAAAATATCTCATCCAAAAGGCAGCCAGGAAGCATCCTTGCCAGATTCCTGAACCACCTCAACTGGCTCCTTTTAATGTTGAGAAGTAGCAGCTCTACTCTGAGCCTCTGTCAGTTGGTTGGTCTCCTCACTCTATTGCTAAGGTAGAGGCCAGCCATGCTTTGGAGAAAGCTCATTTCTGCTGCTTGTATCTGCAATCTTCAGTCACTACCGAGAGCTAGGTGGGGGTAGGGAGATGAATTGACAAGTAAGCCAAGAGCTTTACTGTCTTGCTCAGCTCTCTTGCTCAGCTGCAGCTCTCTTGCAACTGAGCAAGAGAGCAGCCATAACCCACTCCACCTTTAAATCTCCTGCTTCCCTCGCTCCTCACTCTTGAACAAGACCCTGACGTACTCAAACTTTTCCACTTCTCAGAGATTCTCAGGCCACCAAAGTGGAACCATTCTGCCACCTAGCTATGTCTATAAATTCTGTCCATAAAATCTATGAAGAGAATCAGTGACGAAGGACAGCCCTGGTGGAGTCCAGCACACACTAGGAATGAGTATGACTTATTGCTCACAATGCAGACCAAGCTCCTGCAACGGTTCTACAGGGATCAAATGGATGGTAGCAATAGATGATACTATACCACACTCAGAGGGACGCATTTGCCTTTTCCAAATGCATCCCACAAAATACATTTATACTGGTTGGGCAAACGCCCACCACCTGACAAATCCTCAACTGAAATTAGCACCATCCTACTCCCACTATACACCATGTAAGAAGAGCACCACTTTACCCTTCTGAATCACTTGACACTTTGCCAGAATCACTTCAGGTCAGACTGAAAATCTTTTTTAAATGGTTTAACCAAACTCCTCCAACATCTGAGTTTTTGCTTCAGCTACCACCTGTGCCACATTCACACCTGACAGTACCATCAGCTGCTCCCGAAGCTTGATGGTGCCCTTCACCACTGGTGTCCACCGTCTGGTTCAGGGATTACCACCATGACAGTCAGCAACTACATTGCAGCCACAGCTCCTTGCAGCAGCCTCAGCAATGGAGGTCTGAAACATGGTGCATTCACACTCAATGTTCCCAGCCTCCCTTGGAATGTTACTGAATTCTGCTGGAGGTGGGCATTGAAGATCTCCCAGACCACTGCCTTTGCCATGTGCTTCCAGCACACAATCACTATACATTTGGGTGTACAAGGTCTGTCCAGCATCCTACCCCCTACCTGAACCAACTCACTGCCAGGTGGTGATCAGTTGACAGCTCAGCTCCTCTCTTCACCCAAGTTTCCAGAATTTCCCATTACAAAATCGATCATTGACCTGTACCCTAGGTTATCCTGGTACCACATACACTTATTCACATTCTTATGTTCGAACATAGTGTTCATTATCAACAAACTGTGATTTGTACAGAAGTCCAATAACAGAACACCACTCGGGATCAAATCAGGCAAACCATTCATTCTTATCATGCCCCTTCAGCTCTCACTGTCATTACCCATGTGAGCATTGAAATCTCCCAGTAGGATTGCAGAGTCACCAAATGGAGCACCCTTGAGCACCTCACCCAGCAACTCCAAGAAGGCTGATTACTCGGAACTATTGTTTTGCACATAAGCACAAACGACAGTTAGAACCCATTCCCAGACACGAAGATGCAGCGAAAATCACCCTCTCATCCACTGATCAAAATCCCAATGTACAGGAAGCAAGCCGAGGGAAAACAAAAATAACCACGCCTTCTTGCTGCCTCTGACCAAGGACCTGGCCACAAGAAGGATTTGTATGAAGGTAAATATGTTGCAAAATGTGAGAGCTTGTAGAATAAAAAGTGAGAATGTGTAGAAACAATTTGAACTTAAAATTGACACATATAATTTTTTCACACACTTTTTTAAAATTTACAGTTATAGACGAACATTCACAAATGTGTATATTGATATTAACCTGCAAAGTTTTACACATATTTATTTATTTTTTACTACTGACAACCACAACTCTGGTTGTAAGTGGTACAACCTTCTTTCATATCAGTGAATAGAAGTGCTTAACTCAACCCTCTCAAGTCACAGATTTTCATATTGTGCACTTCTTGTGAAGAATGTGTTGCAAAACTTGCACTTGTGGCTGGTAGGGGGTAAGGGCATGGGGGGTTGTGGACGGAGGGAACTGAGGGAACAGAAGTGGAGGTCAGCCAATCAGACAAAGAGGTCTCATTCCCCGCTGTCCTCCGTCCACCATGGTGCATTTACAACCACAGTGCACAGGGAGCCGCAGCATAAATACATAAATCAGTTTACTGCCTTGACATAAGCATTAGCTGGGATATTTGACAGGCATTTATTTCACATCCTAGCAGTATCTTCTCACTCAGTTTGTTTAACTGTTGGCAGTAAAAGTGGAACGTTAGTTCACTTCTGAGCCCCCACTCTGAACCACAGCACCATCACTCAGGGACAAATTATTTCTACACATTTTCACTTTTTATTCCACAAGCTCTCACATTTTGCAACATATGTAAGTTCATAGATTTGGCTTTCACTGGTGATCACCGTGTCTTCCTTGTGTGCACCAGGGAGCACTGAAGGTGGTCTCCAGAAAGGGTCTGCTTTACTGCTTCACCTATTCGGTTATTTTTAGGAAACTAAACTCAATTACCAGCTCCCCTTCCTTATTACTTACCTTCGACTTCACCTCAGCCTCCTGAGGCTCTGCAATCAGCCATCTGTATTGTGTCAATGCCAACCATCTACTTTCTTTATTGGCCTCCTGCTCTGCAACCTAAGGAGCACTCACCACTACCCACCTGTCCCCGTTATCCACCAGAAAGGCTCAGGAAATGAGACCGGTACCAGTCCACTTAGTCTAGCATTCAAAATAATAATATTGATAAAACACAAAAAAATACTGATAGTTTTTTCAAAGAAAACCCAAACTTTGAACTTGGATTTTTTTTTTATCATTGCCTTTTGAGACATTTACCATGAATTTTGCTGTACATGAATTATAATTTGATAATAATTTGATATATCTCTCAGTGTGAAACTCATAGTTTGGTTGAACCACAAGAAAATCATGCTTCCTTTATAACTGTTTAAAAATAAAATAACATTAAAAAGGAACAAAGTAAACAAAACTAATACACTCACAGCGTTACCTAAGTCTGCCTCGATACAAAACCAATCTCTGATCAAATCTATTTTAGGCCCCGCCCTTTTACCTTCTTTTTCCCAGATGGGTGGTATGCAAAATTCATCAACACAGCATGTCAATAAAAGGGAATGGCAAAGCAATAAAATGAGATGTCTAGGATCGGAAAATCTGAAAGCTGTCATGAGCTCATTTTTACAAAGCAATTTGCTCTTGTTCATTGTGCTGTATTCCTATTTTTCTCATACTATACCCTCTTCTCTGTTTCCCTCCTCGTGCCAACTACAGGAGCAATTTCATCTAAACAGAATGCAAAAGAGTGGAGATGTCATCCTGGGCGGACTGTTTCCAGTCCACTTTTTCTCAAGCGTTTCTGACCTGTTATTTACCTCACAGCCGAAACAACCTACTTGCCATAGGTAAGTAGGACAGGGAAACAACAGAAAAAAAGAGAGAAACAGGACAAACCTAATGGTAATATAAATATTAAGTAATTATATTAGTATATTAGTATAAGTAATTATACTTTGTTGATTAATAAAGCTGTTTTCTAAGTATCCTGATGTATTTTTTAAATCAAAATGTTTTTTGTTAGTTTCTACGTACAAGGATTTAGGCTGGCACAAACCATGGCTTTTGCTATTGATGAAATCAACAAAAACTCCAGCTTGCTACCTAATGTGACTGTGGGATACACTCTTTATGACAACTGTGCTGAACTTGGAATTGGATTCCGTGGAGCATTGTCATTAGCCAGTGGTCAAGAGGAACAAATTATATTACACAATACATGTGTTGGAAATCCTCCAGTTGTAGGGATTGTGGGTGATTCTTCCTCTACACGTTCTATTGCCATCTCCAGCATCTTAGGTTTGTACAGAGTACCCATGGTAAGTTTTCAGTTTAACCATAGAATGTTATTTTAGTTTATATTAACTTAATTGTAAATTTAATGTAAAAAATAATGTACAACATATTGTCTCTTTTTCACAGGTGAGTTATTTTGCCACATGTTCCTGTTTGAGTGACCATCAAAAGTATCCATCCTTCTTTAGGACAATCCCAAGTGATGCTTTCCAGGTTAAAAATCAATCAGGACAAATATAAAAAGTCAAAAGAAGCTGATGAACAGCACTGATGTTTTAATCTGTATTCACTTAGGTACGTGCTATGATTCAGATCCTAAAACATTTCGGCTGGACTTGGGCAGGCCTGCTCATCACTGACGATGATTATGGACTTCATGCAGCCAGATCCTTACAATCTGAGCTGAGTGTGTCTGGAGAAGGTTGCCTTGCCTACATTGAGGTTTTACCCTGGGACAAAGACACAGATGAACTCAGGAGGATTGTGGATGTGATGAAAAAATCCACAGCTCATGTCGTCATTGCCTTTGTGTATGAGACTCACATGATAAACCTTATGGAAGAGGTGCAGTTTTAAAAGAATTTATTTCTCTAAACTGGTTAATACATGTATTACATCTTTATTTGAATGAGTAAAGAAAAATAATCATATAGAATTCATTTTAAGTCAAGCAAGTACTTCAATGTCAAGATGATGTCAGTCGTTGGTATTTACATTACTGCTTTTTACATCTGATAAAATAAAATGCAAAGATAGAAAGGCAGAATGTAACAGGCCTACAGTGGTTGGCCAGTGAAGGCTGGACAGCAACAGCTGCTGTGCTTCAAACACCTCAGCTCATGCCATACCTGGGTGGTACACTGGGCATTGCTATTCGTCGAGGAGAAATACCAGGGCTCAGGGAATTCTTATTACAAATACGCCCTGATCTACTTGAGAATAATAGCTATGGAAAGACAATGGTGAGAGTTCAAAACTTTACTGTGTTAGCTGCAAAAATTTTATGTTGTCATTATTTTAAAAAAAATCACACACACACAAACACAGCTATTAATAATATATTTCAATCATATATTTAAGGTGAATGAGTTTTGGGAACTCACATTTCAGTGCAGATTTGCACCCGCTCCAGCAGGCTGGCTGGAAGGTGGAGGTGCACTATGCACTGGACAGGAAGATCTAGAAAATGTGAACACTGAGATCTTGGACATTTCCAACCTCCGGCCTGAGTACAATGTGTACAAAGCTGTTTATGCTCTGGCATATTCCCTTGATGACATGCTGCGATGCAAGCAAGGAAGAGGGCCTTTCAGTGGGCATAGCTGTGGCACATTGCAATCACTGGAGCCATGGCAGGTGCGATATTAATTTATACTTCATCTTCATCTTACCCTGTTGGATAAAAAAACAATTAAATAAGATGAAATGAGCTGAAGAGAGCTAAATGGATTTTTCATATTGAGCAAAAGTAGTGTTTAATATATTTATATTAGAGCACCTTTACTAGTATGCATATATATGGCACAATTAGAGATGTTCTTGTTTAATTTAGAACTAGATTTTAATGCATTTATATGTACAGGCATAATGAGTGTTAGATTTAATTTGGTTATTGGATAGTGGGTGCCACTGCCTGCACTGTGAAATTTATTTCTTATATATTACTTTTTAACAGCTTCTTTATTACTTGGAAAGGGTAAACTTCACCACTCCATTTGGTGATCAAGTGTCATTTGATGAAAATGGTGATGTTGTGCCAATTTACGATGTGATGAACTGGTTGTGGCTCCCTGATGGAAGCACTAAAGTTCATAATGTTGGTGAGGTTAAGAGGTCAGCTTTCAAAGGTGAAGAACTCATACTTGCTGAAGACAAAATCTTCTGGAACTTTAAATCCAAAAAGGTTAGATATGTTTTTATTTGACAGTTACCTTTTATGACATTTATATTACATAGAATTGTAGCAGGGAACATTTATTTATATTTTGTCTAACAGCCTCCTCGATCAGTATGTAGTGAAAGCTGTCCACCTGGTACCCACATGGTTAGAAAGAAGGGGGAACCCAAATGCTGTTTTGACTGCATCCCTTGTTCTGAGGGAAAAGTCAGTAATATAAGCAGTAAGTGTTTATCTTTCAACATTGCATATTTAATTTAATTCATATTACATATAATATGCATTTTACCATCCTCCCCTTTCTTCATCTTTCTCCCTTTAATCAGACTCTCTGGAGTGCACCAGTTGTCCAGAGGATTTTTGGTCAAACCCCCAACGTGACCACTGTGTTCCTAAGAACACAGAGTTTCTCTCCTACCATGAGCCTCTGGGTATTTGTTTGACAGCAACCTCCTTACTGGGCACATTTATATGTGCTGTTGTTCTATGGATCTTTATGTATCATCGCAGAACACCCATAGTACGTGCCAACAATTCAGAACTTAGCTTCCAGCTATTGTTGTCACTCAAGTTATGTTTCCTGTGTTCACTACTGTTTATTGGACGACCCAGGCTGTGGACATGCCAACTCAGGCATGCAGCATTTGGGATCAGCTTTGTGCTGTGTGTCTCATGCATCCTGGTAAAAACCATGGTTGTTCTGGCTGTGTTCAAAGCCTCCAAGCCAGGAGGGGGAACCAGTCTGAAATGGTTTGGTCCTGTGCAGCAGAGAGGAACAGTTCTGTGCCTTACATCTATTCAAGCAGCCATTTGCACTGCCTGGCTTGTTTCTGCTTCCCCAGCTCCACATAAAAACACCCAATACCAAAATGATAAGATTGTTTATGAGTGTACAGTTGGGTCCACTGTGGGTTTTGCAGTGTTATTAGGCTATATTGGCATGTTGGCTGCCATCAGTTTTCTAATTGCGTTCCTGGTAAGGAATCTCCCTGATAGTTTTAATGAGGCCAAACTAATCACATTCAGCATGCTGATCTTCTGCGCTGTGTGGGTGGCCTTTGTTCTTGTTTATATAAGCTCACCGGGAAATTATGCAGATGCAGTGGAGGTATTTGCCATCCTGGCCTCAAGCTTTGGTCTCTTGATCACACTGTTTGGTCCCAAATGTTACATAATCCTGATGAGACCAGAGATCAACACAAGAAAGGCTATAATGGGTCGTGGCGCTGAATTGTAAAAATGTTTCCACATAAATTAAAATACATCCATGAAAATAAATACATTTAAATTATTAGATCATGAATATATAAACAAGACCCATATTGCTCATTCTTGTATTTCTTGCCTTTCAAAATCTGATTCGTATTCAAAATATATTGACCAGGGTTTATAATACTCTTATACTTCATAACCATGCATGTGAATTTGAAAATATCAACAACAGAAATAGTTGGTACAAAGAAGCTTTAATCCATTTTTCACATAAATTAATTTTATGCAAGATTGTTAGAGTTTTAACAAGTTTTAAATACAAGAATATTTTATTTTTGAGCAATAATTTTTGGATTATAAGCAATCAAGACATAAGGCTTTCACTGTTACGCATTTATACATGTCATAGCAGCAATTTTCTTTCTGGTTTTCTTGCTTGACCTTTTTGAATCTCGCCTGATTTGTGTTGCGTATTCTGATTGATGGTACTGTGAAGATAGTGGAGGGTTTTTTTTCACTAGGTGACAGGATGTGTAGAGGTTTCTCCCAACAGTTATTTGGAAGAGCCTCAGTGCAGAATTTAGTGGAGATTCAATTCAGTTTTATTTATATAGCACTAAATCACAACAACAGTCACCTAAAGGTGCTTTATATTGTAAGGTAGGCCCTACATGAATACATACAGAGAAAAACCCAACAATCATATGACCTCCTATGAGCAAGCACTTTGGAAACAGTGGGAAGGGAAAGCTGCCTTTTAACGGGAAGAAATCTACCTCCAGCAGAAACAGGCTTAGGGAGGGGCAGTCGTCTGGGGGTGAAGGGAGGAAGACAGGACAAAAGATTTGCTGTGGAAGAGAGCCAGAGATTAATAACAAGTAATGATTCAATCTCTTATCTCAGATAGGTGAGGTTGAGAGGCTTTTGCATATGAATTCTTCGTGTTTATCTTAAATTCATATAAGCTGCTCAAAAATTTAAGGGAACATTGAACTGGATCCAGGAACTGGATCAACCCAGGGCACACTCCACCAGACAGTGGGTCGGAGGATTTTATTTTGATTCTTTCAAAATCTTCCAAGACATATCCTTGGAACATATGTAAAACTTTCCAAGGGTATTCCTCCACAAATCATCTCATCACTGACCCATAGCCAAATCAGTCATGATGGATAATGTTACAGGCAGTATAATTGCACCAGGGCAAGTATCCAGTTGCACGTCTTTGAGAAAATGGTCCACTCATAGGCGTGGTAGTTCTGCTGTTCTCTGGCAAACACTAACTGAGCTGCACAATGGCGGGCTGTGTCGGTTAGCTACCACCACAAACGCTGATTGGATTCATGGATTGACTGATTGATGGGTTTTTTTTGTAACAGGTTAGTTAAAAACATCCTAGAGTTGCTCACAACAGGCTATTTTGAAGGCTTCTGGCAGTCTTTAGTCCTCCTGAAGGAAGTGCACACTTTCATCTTTATTTCACAGGTTTAATCAAACAAGAAATTGCATAATATTGTATTAACAGTTACACCCATTTATACACACAGCCCCCTGTTTTAAGTCACTAATATGTAATTGAACAATGAAATGATAAACCATTTTGTATCCATGTGAGGTCTGTTCATTGACTATTCCATAACAAATTAAGCAGATATAGCAGATAAAAAGTCACCAATTTTGTAAGTAAATCGATTTCTAAAGGTGGTATTGACATGACATTCTAACCCATCCACTCCACACATGCAAAGATGCATAGATGTCAATGGATCAAATTATGTGTAATAATGAGAAATGATAGGGAAAAATAACTGAATAAACGTACTGAAACATATTTAATACTTTGTATAAAAAGCCTTTGTTGGGGACAGCTTCAAGATGTCTCCTGTCGTATGCATTCATCAAGTGTGATTTTGGCCTATTCTTCCACAAAAACCAAAAATTCTTCAAATCCTGGAGGATCCATGGCCCCTTTACATAAACTCTGAGGTGTAGGTCTTTCCATAAATTTTAAGTTGGATTCAGGTCAGGTAATTGACTGGGCCATTCATGGACCATTTTCGTTTTCTTAAAGTTTTCTTTGCTGGGTGTTTGGGATCATTGTCTTGCTGAAATGTCCACCCTCATTTTATCTTCATCATCCTGGCAGATGGATCGTGTTTCTATACATCTTTCCATTGATCTTTCCTTCAATTATATAAAGTCCTAGCAAGGAAACCTTGGGAACTCCATAATTAACCCTAGTGTGTGAAGAGTAGGGATGGGTATTGATAAGATTTTAACGATTCCGATTCCATTTTCGATTCTGTTTAACGATTCGATTCTTTATCGATTCTCTTATCAATTCTTGTTTTTAAAAAGGAGAACACTAAGGTCGATTAGCTTAGAACTGTTTTATATCTTCTCTTTCAACAAGATAGAAATTTAGGAGTAACATGGCCTTACAAACCCAACAGTGAGATCTTAAGAGATCCACAGCCTACGGCTCTTCAATGGGGTGTCACAGGGTCCCCGGGGAAAATTGTAAACGTAAAATAATAAAATAAATATTCTTCTGTAGCAATTACACAAGAATATCCAGTAATGTCCCTGCCTACGATTAAACACATTCACTTACCATCTGCTGTGGCTAATGGCTGCAAGGTTTTGACCACAAACTAGTCACTGCTCGGTGACATTCGGGCCTGAAAAGAGACGCTACCGGTAGACTGCAGCGACAACTGCCAGCGAGCGCCAGCCAGACTCTGTCTGTCTGTCTCATCATGGTCACCTAAATGCACAATGGCAGGTTTTGTAATAAAGCAGATCGCGCTAACATAATATGCACTGTTAGTTGATTATTTACCTGCCGCAGTAATGGGAGAGGACGTGCAAACGTTACCGCTGCTGCTGCTGGGTTGAGATTCACGAGTCCGGAGCGGAATTAAAGACATTCATTTAAGTTCATCGCGTGTTTTGTGAGCAAATGCTTTTGCATATTTGTAGTGTTTCCTCCCTTAATGAAATATCTACTTTGCAAGTATTGCAAGTTGCCCTGTTGTCATCCGTTCTCGTAAAGTATAAACAAACTTTTAAGCGTTTGAGCCGCTTAGGCGCCGTGTTTCCTGCCAGGTGCGCTCCGACGCTCCGCAGCGTGGTGACGCTCATTCGGGCGACTGGAATCGATAAGGGAATCGTTTGCAAAAATGGCAAACGATTCCAAGGAATTGAAACAGTGGGAACCGGTTCTCAACAAGAACCGGTTTTCGATACCCATCCCTAGTGAAGAGGACTCTTCATTTACAAATTGTAGTCTATTAGATAGCTATGATTCAAACCCCTGCAATGCCGTACCTTTAATGCCTACACTATACTCTCATCATTGTTATATAATGTTATGGTCAACAGTATCAAACACAGCACTGAGGTCTGGCAGGACAACCACAGAGATGAGTCCACGGTTAGAAGCCATAAGAAGATAGTTTGTGACCGTCATTAAAGCTACTTCTATACTGTGATGAGCTCTGAAAGCTGACTGAAACTTTTCAAATAAGCCATTCTTCTGCGGATGATCAGTTAGCTGTTTTACAACTACTGTTTTAAGAAATTTTCAGATAAAATGAAGTTTGGAGATTGGCCTATAATTGGCTAATACAGCTTGGTCAAGTGATGGCTTTAGAAACACATTTACTTAGAAAATTGCTGACATGTTAAATAGTTATGTTAAACGCTGTAAAAGATCTACAGATAATTCCAAGCAATGAATTTTCATTTAAAAACACTGTACTCAAACTCCCAAAATGAGATCCAAAGAGAAATTTGTTAAAGTGAGGTGTTTTTAGCTTGGCCAAAGGAAGGACAGCAAAACCATAAAGGCCAGATTAAACTTTGGGCGAAAACATCTAGAAGAGCCTCCTTAGTCCTTAATGTAGCCGGATGGGCTACTCGTCTCTCTCTCTCTCTCTCACTCGCCCTTGCTTGCTCTAATGCCCTGTTATCTCTCATGCGCTCGTGCTGGTCTTTAGGTGACTGGATTAATGGGGAACCCACCTGTACATTGATTGCAGAGTGCCGCCTTTCACTATAAGGGTAAGCTGGTCTCCTTCTGGTTCATTCCTCCCGTGCTTCTGGTAAAACGCAGCAGTAAATGCTGGCACACTCCTTTGAATTAATCCAGCAAATTAATCAGGTTGTATGACAGCTACAGGTAGGCTCTCGCTTGTCCTCTGATTCCCTCGTGGCTTTTGGGTTAATAGTAATACTTTTGCGGCCCCGTTTGTAGCGTAGCCATTTCTATTCCTTTCTACTCCAGCCACCACGGAGAGAGGTGCTCCGATTATTATCAGCAGCGCAGTATAGCATCTCCGGTCCTGGGGTAAATTATATTTACTATTACTCCCAATTAAACAAGGCTACGGTTACATTTATCTTTTTCTTAGGATTTGATTGCTGCCATAACCTCTCAGTGGCGATCTGTGTAGCATCAATTGGAGGATCGAAACGCCTGCCCAGCTGCTGTTTTAGGGCTCCTCCTGGTTGGAGCTGCTGTTTTTAATTGGGCCTACCTTTTCTTGGTTCACCTGGTTTTACTCAGCTAATTCTGTCCTGTTACTTGCACTCACGCCTCTGTGGTCGAGCTAGAGTGATGCTCTGCTCGGGTGTTGTGCTAGTTCCAGTTTCTGGGGAGCTGTACCGGACTGCGATTGAAGCTGGACAATTATAACCAACACGAGCTGCTGTTTGACTCGCGAAGTGCAAGTCCTCCAGTCTGCGCTGTGTGCATGTGTTTGTGGGTGTGTGATTTGTTTTATTAAAGATTGAAGTTTATTTTATTTTTTTTAATGATATATAGCGAGTGTGAGGCTCAGTGTTCTTTTACCCTTTTAACCGGTTGTCCTGTGCTTTTATTTTTTTTTATAGTGAACGGAGGACTCACCAGTGGCCCTGGGACCGTAGGTGGTGGGTCATTTTCATACTTTCCTTTTTTTGTGTGGTACTGGGTGCAGGCTGTAGTGATTTCTCTGTGTGATTTTCTTTTGGGTCCATGGCTGCTGGTAAGTCCTAGTTCAATGATTGTTTTATTGTAATTAAGACGCTGTCAACAACAACGCTACATTCAATTTTCTTACTGTTTTATTCTTTATTTTATTTCTATAATTATAAACAAAACTGTATTAATATTTGAGCCAGCCTGCCTTGGTGTGCATCTTTGAACCTGTGCGACCTGTTTTATTTGCTCTTAAAAGATTTTATATTTCCTGGGGGTGAAATTCCTCTAGGTAGCGTTGTCATTTTATTAGATCTATTTAGACCCTCTGACCACTTGGTCATATTAACAAAAAAAAAAAATCTTTAAACAGATAAAACCAAGCCAATGTAAAAAATGGGGTTATCAGGTTTTTGCTTTAAGAAGGACCCTTCCAAATGGGAGGAGCAGTGGCAGAGCCAAAAAAAAAAAGGTTCTTAAGAATATGATTTATTGCACACACCAAAACACAGTAAAATACCCTGGCCAGGGACAACAATTATTAAAATAAAATAAAAGAGTCAAATAAAATATTGATATAGTCCGCTAAAACACTAAAAGTAAAAAATGCTATACAAAGTTGTATAAAAGTCCCAAAAATAGTCCATTAAAATTGTGAAGCCAGCGGCGTCCTCCTGACGCCCGATCTCCACCACTCCTCTCTGGCAGCCACTGGGGGACAGGAGGAAAGTAGCAGTCACTCTTCTTAAAATACTCCGAGCGCCTTTTAATCAATTGCTGGGTAAGACTTACAATGCAAGGGCAGAGCTCCGAACTCCGCCTGCCGTTGCCTTAGGTTCAAGTGCATACCAGGTCTCTCATCTCCCAAACCAGGCGTCCGACCGTCACCTCTCTGTTCTTCACCTGATTGTGTGTCTCCCTCTCCTCGGGTCTATGTGCCGGCAAGATATCCTCCAGTTCCATTCATCTCTGTCTCAGCCCAAGCATGCTGGGCCTTCCACAACCTGCCACCGCCACCGGTCGAGCTCACCTCTCGCAGAATGTCCTCCGTCCTCTCTGCTTTCAGGCTGCCTTTTCCAGGGCTTCTGTGCCAGCAACAACGGCTTGCCACCAGCTACCACTCCATTTCTCCCCTCTCTCTGCGCTGCCAGGGCCTCTTATTCATCTCTGTGCCCTCCCAGGTGTGTCCAATTAGTGATTAGAAGTGGGCAAAGTCTCTCCCGGGCACGTCAACAAATATACACAGTAAGAACATGTAAGGATAAAAAACACTGAAAGAGAAAGAAAAAACGCGAAGCACGGCAACACATGCAAAACAACACATGCATAGTTAAAACGTGTCAATTGCACCCCATGACATTCCCCACACTAAAACGTTAGCAGTCCCTGCTACGGCACAGCTTCCAGTCCTGTAATTCTGGTAGTATCAGTGATAGTCTGCAAACCTATTGAAGTCTCAAGTTCCTTTTTACTAATCCTGAAGCAGAAATACAATGATGTGCACCATTCCGTCCCATGCCACAAAAATTATCCATTTCATGTCCCAATGGCATCGCTACCTTGGTGTCATAAGGCCATAGACTTCTTGGTGCATTCTCAATCATCCAGGTAAGTAAATCTCCTTCTTAGACTGTGAGATTTCCATCAGTAATGGGGGACATCTAAAAGCTGATGTGTACCGGAAACCTACGCATACGGATCAGTATTTAAGGTTTGACTCTCATCATCCACTGGAGCATAAATTGGGTGTCATCAGGACGCTACAACATAGAGCCAACACCATCCGCACAGACACAGCGACCAGGGAAGCAGAAGAACATCACATCAAGAAGGCCCTGAGTAAATGTGGTTACCCCAGCTGGACTTTTGTTAAAGGTGGGAAGGTGCCTAAAGAAAGCTCCAGCCGATCCAGGGGAGAAGGACAACCGCTGACCAAGCGAAAACCTATAGTGATCCCGTATGTATGAGGAGTATCGGAACAGTTGAGACGCATTTTTTCTAAACACCACGTCTCTGTGGCTTTTGAACCCCAAAGCACGCTGCGCCAAAAATTGGTCCACCCCAAGGATCGGGTCCCCCGACACAAACAGAGTAACGCTGTTAAGTGCGAGGAGGATTGCCAGGATTTATACATCGGGGAAACCAAACAACCTCTGGCGAAGCGGATGGCACAACACAGAAGAGCTAACTCGTCAGGCCAGGACTCTACAGTCTATTTACACCTACAGGCCAGGGGACACTCTTCAATTATGAGAATGTATATATCCTGGACAGCAAGGACTGCTGAGCGTTTGAGTTTGAGCGTGGAGTATGGGATGTATAAATCCGGGCAATTCTCCTGGCACTTGACAGCAAACATTATATTAGTATGTTTATGCGGGGGGAGCCGATCATTGGGGTGGACCAATTTTTGGTGTAGCATTTTTTTGGAGTTTGAAAACAAGTAATCATGGCGCTACAGCTTTAAGCAGCTGCGCGCGCTCCCACAGATGGCAATTACTTTTTAGCAGACGATCACTTTTTGGCACAACACCTGGAGCTAAGGGAGCAAAACAATTACATGAGTGCTGCTGATCGACTGAGGAAGAATAAAGTAGTCGTGGTAAACCTATCAACAAGGTGCTGTATACCAGTTTTTAAATTTTGTTGATAGGCCACGTAAAAGCAGAGTCATGATAAACAATATATACACGGTGTTTTTTCCTGAGTTTGGAGTGTGTAGTTCGTGTGTTGTTTTGTGTAGTTAGTGTGTAGTGTACTGGATAGTTTTGTGTTTTTTGTCAGAACAATGAGACGACTACTGAATGTTGCAGGTGCTGCCAAAAAGCCACCAAAGGCAGATTACTGTGTAAACAGTGTCTCCAGGTAGAAAACAGGAGGAGTGATACACCTGCTTTTGTCAGACCTGCAGGTATTGTGGGTTGTGATGTTCTCCTTTATAGTAGACAGAAATTATTTTTTGCAGTGGCACAAATAATTTGTGTGGCATCTTATTTAATGCAGAACACCTGATTGTTACGTAAATAGTTTGAAATGTTTATTTAAAAAAAAGGTAAATGGCTGCCAATAACTTTGTTTGCAAAACTTGTGCATGTGATTTTTAAATTTACTATTTATATTTGCAGTTAAAGTTATGAAATATGATTCATTAAACATGTTTGTGGTTGTTACAATAAAAAATATAACTTTTTCTACTCTGATTTTATGTTTTTTGTCTGATTTTAGATCAGTTGTGTTAATACAATATGTCAAATTGAAAACATAACTGTAAATTCAGACATGTAAGGCTGTGCTGAAAAGAATGACACCAAACAAGGCAAAGTAAATAGTTTTTAAAGGTGAAATCAATGACTGTAGAAAACATGGACAATGCAACAGCTCCCCAAAAATGAAGCCAAAACCTAGGTCATAAACCCCACCTCCTCCATGTTAGCGGATGGGACTGGGGTCAGACTAAAATCAATTAATTCTCCTCAGATAATCTTTTTCCAAAGGTTCTTTCTTTTGTTATCAATAGTTCTCATCACCCTGATTTATGTCCAAGGGGTCTCCTTTCCCATAAGTTTGATTCTAATTACTACCACAGTGATGTTAAATTGGGGTGTAACGTCATCATAACAGCTTTGACTGGCAGCTGCAGTTACAGAGAAACTTGCGTATCTCTGTTCGGGAATACCAGATAGAGCATAGGCTCTGAGAGGAGGGCCAGCGTTTACGTTACGAAAACACGACGGACTGTTTTAACCTGACAGCCTGAGGTGTTCTTCAGTAAACTGGACTACCCGACAGAAGGACGGGAAGGATGGAGCGATGATCTGATTGACCGAATAGGGCGCGGGGGAGGGCTTTGTACGCATCCCAGAAGGAGGTGTAACAGTGGTCAAGTAGTCAGTCTCCTCGAGTGTTGAAATAAATGTGTTGGTGGAGTTTCTTCAGGTGTCCGTTGTTGTTGCCTCTGGGTGCACGGTTTCCTCACTGCTGATCGCGCTGTACAGTTTCCTGAGTGCTCGGTCAGATTCGGCTTGTGGGGGAATGTAAACAGCCATAATGATCACTGTTGTAAATTCCCTCGGTAGACAGAAAGGCTGGCACTTAATCATCAGGTACACCAGGTCTGGTGAGCAGAAGGATTTGACCGGGTGCACGTTCGCATAATCACACCAGCTGTTGTTGGTCACGAAACACACACCACCACCTCTGCTTCTCCCAGTTAGCTCCTGTGATGCAAGGAGAGCCCCAGTAGTTGTATGGCAGAGTCTGGTACCATGTCCAATTGCCAGGTTTCTGTGAGACAGATCACGCAGCAGTCCCGCATCTTTCGCTGGAATGAGATCCGTGACCGAAGCTCGAACAGCTTGTTCTCCATAGACTGCACATTAGCCAGTAATAAACTGGGGAGTGGTGGTCTGTTAGTGTGCTGTCTCAGTCGAACCAGAACGCCGGATCTTCTCCCTCTGCATCGGTGTTTGCGGCCTCCAGGGGCCCAGAACAAAGGCATCTCAGGTGAGATGAGTGGGGGGTCTGCAAACGGAAGGTCCATGTTGCAAAACTTGAACTCCGGAAAACGATGAGAAAGTCCATCTCTTATGTCCAGTAAGGTTTGTTGGTCGTACACAAGGAGACATGTGCTACTCGTGAAGAAATAAAGGAAAAGTTTTTGTTGCTGCAAATGCTTTTTATGAAATTTTTGCAAGGCCATATGTGGAAGGAAACCTTGACTTAGGACAAGCTGATGGCATAAAATGTAAGTACAACTCCTCAGGTTTCATATGCAAAAAAAAATTATTGCGCTAGCTTATGTGGTTGCAGTTCTACAGGGATTTAAAAATAGTTACGCAAAATGGAGCGTGCCCGCTCCGACCAGTCTTAAAGGGTTAAGGACCAGTTGATTTTTTTTGTTATGGCCATTACATGAAACCTTGAAAGCTGACATTCTTTCTGTTTTCTATAACTATATGAAATATTAAAGTCATATATATATGTAATAATCTTGCATTTAGTTTACCTTATGGTAATACCTCTTCGTTTTTGGTGCGACTTCATGCAGGAGAGGTTGGATCTTTGGATGGTAAAAGTTCAATTAATGGCCAAGGCAACCTCTGTTGAAATTACTATTTGTAAATGACTATTTCTGTGATCACAACTGCGAGTATAATTCTACAATTCTATTGCTGCGCCTTCTCTACATTTAACAACACACACAAACACAGGCAACTGTGAAATATGGATGCCATTTTATTTTTGTGTATTAGACATTTTAAATATATATTCCATTAACCAGTTGCTTTTCCACCTGATATTATTTTACCATGTATTGACATCCAGATATAAAATATACTGTGATACAGGATTCTCTTTACTTTCAAGCCAATCTTATGTATTTATGTGTATTATTTTTTAAGCTTTTTCAACAGACCTCTTTGATATGTTTCATATTGTGATACATGATAAAATAGAATATTATCCAGCTAGTTTTTTATCAATTTTTTATTGTTTGTTTTTCAATCAGGTGTTTTTTGCATTTTCTATAGATATTTCAGCTAATCATCAGACTTCTTAGAAGTCTTTCATTTTGAAACAATAGATACAGTTTATTACATAGAAATTACCACAGGTACTTCTAGGTAATCATTACACTTTTAAAGTATTCTTGGTATTAAAAAGAAACAAGCAATCCTGCATTTTGCAGCTCCAATTCCTGCTTATTACACAGAAACTACTACACGTTTACTTCTTGAAGTTTGCATTAATAGGTTATTAACACAAACTTCAAATTATCTTGGGATCTTTCTACATATTTCTGTGAATTCAATTCATTATGTATATGTTTTTTTCCACATGTGGTTTTTAACTCTGTATGGAAAACATTATGATTCAATGCCACGACACATTATAGCTTTTCTTGTGTTCAGTTCTGGTCTTATCAGGATTATGTAACATTTGGGTCCAAACAGTGCAACTAACAGGCCAAAACTTGAGGCCAGGATGGCAAATGCCTCCACTGCATCTGCATGGTTTCCAGGTGAGCTGATATAAGCAGGAACAAAGGCCACCCACACAGCACAGAAGATCAGCATGCTGAATGTGATGAGCTTGGCCTCATTAAAACTATCAGGGAGATTCCTTGCCAGGAATGCAATTAGAAAACTGAGGAAAGCTAGCATGCCAATATAGCCCAATAACACTCCAAAACCAACAGTGGACCCAACTGCACACTCATAAACAATCTTGTTATTGTGATATTGGGTGTTTTTATGTGGAGTTGGAGAGGAAGTGATAAGCCAGGTAGTGCAGATGGCTGCTTGAATAGATGTGAAAACCAAAACTGTTCCTCTCTGCTGCATAGCACCAAACCACTTCAGACTGGTTCCCCCTCCTGGCTTGGAGGCTTTGAACACAGCCAGAACAACCATGGTTTTTACCAGGATGCATGAGACACACAGCACAAAGCTTATCCCAAATGCTGCATGCCTGAGTTGGCATGTCCACAGCCTGGGTCGTCCAATGAACAGCAGTGAACACAGGAAACACAACTTGAGTGACAGTAATAGCTGGAAGCTAAGTTCTGAATTGTTGGCACGCACTATGGGTGTTCTGCGATGATAGATAAAGATCCCCAAAACAACAGCACATATAAATGTGCCCAGTAAGGAGGTTGCTGTCAAACAAATACCCAGAGGCTCATGGTAGGAGAGGAATTCTGCCTTCTTAGGAACACAGTGGTCACGTTTGGTGTTTGACCAAAAATCCTCTGGACAACTGGTGCACTCCAAGGAGTCTGACACAAAAGAGGGCAGATAGTGAAACACTTTGTATATTTAATATAAATCAATTAAATATGCCGTGCTGAAAGATAAATACTTACTGCTCTTATTAGTGACTGTTCCCTCAGAACAAGGGATGCAGTCAAAGCAGCATTCGGGTTCCCCCTTCCTTCTCACCATGTGGGTACCAGGAGGACAGCTATCACTACATACTGACTGAGGTGGCTATAAGAAGAAATTAAAAATTATCTGCCTGATATAACATACATGTGATAAAATATAAATGTCTGAAAAAACCAAATCTAACCTTTTTGGATTGAAAGTTCCAGAAGATTTTGTCTTCATCAAGTATCAGTTCTTCACCTTTGAAAGCTGACCTCTTAACCTCACCCACATTCTGAACCTTAGAGGTTCCATCTGGGAGCCACAACCAGTTCATCACATCATAAATTGGCAATGCATCACCATTCTCATCAAATGACACTTGATCACCAAATGGTGTGGTAAAGTTCATCCTTTCCAAGTAATAAACAAGCTGTTTAAAATGAATGTGTAAGAAATAAATTACTTTTCACAGTGCAAAAAGTGGCACCCACTATTCAATAATCTTTTGTACCTGAAAATAGAAATTCGTTAAATATATAAAAAACTATATCACCAGTAATGCTGTATACCTATATCTATTCCAACCCACAATCACAGCAAAATGCATACCTTTGCTCAGGTGTACAAAAAATCTCTTTATCTAACTTCAAATAATTGCAAATATTTACAGAGCAATTGACTTAGACATAGTGTAACCTGATATCACACCTGCCATGGCTTCAGTGACTGCAATGTGGCACAGCTGTGCCCACTGAAAGGCCCTTTTCCTGGTTTGCAATGCAGCATATCATCAAGAGAATGCGCAAAAGCATAAACAGCTTTGTATACATTGTACTCAGACCGGAGGTCGGAAATGTCCAAAAATTCAGTGTCTTTATTTTCAAGCTCTTCTTGTCCAGTGCATAGTGGACCTCCACCTTCCAACCAGCCTGGTGGAGCTGGAGCAAATCTACACTGAAATGTGAATTCCCAAAACTGATTCACCTGGAATTTATTGAAATATGTTTGTTAGACATAAAGAAAATATGCAATTCTTGCAAATACTACAGTAAATGGTTCGACTCTTACCATGCTATTCCCATAGCTATTGTTGTGATATAGGTCAGGACGTATTTGTAACAGGAACTCCCTGAACCCTGGTATTTCTCCTCGGCGAATAGCAATGCCCAGTGTACCACCCAGGTATGGCATAAGCTGAGGTGTTTGGAGCACAGTAGCTGATGTCCAGGCTTCACTTGCCATCCACTGTAAGCCTGTTACATTTTGCCTTACTACCTGTACATTGCATTAAATCAAATGTTTAACGTGATACTGAAATGTAAAAAATATACTTTAGGGACATAATCATGAAATTCAACTAGTTTCTGGTCTTCCAAAAATAATTGAATGTGTTTAGTTTTCTATACACATTCACATAAATATGAGATATGTTTTACACTTAGTGATCTTTTAAATTAGTAATAATTAAATTGTTGTGAAGCCAGACCTCTTCCATAAGCTTTATCATGCGACTCTCATGTGCAAAGACAATGACAACTCGAGCTGTGGATTTCTTCATGACATTCACAATCCTCCTGACTTCATCTGTGCTTTTGTCCCAAGGTAAAACTTCAACGTAAGCAAGGCAAATTTCAGCAGACAGACTCAGCTGAGATTGTAAGGATCTTGCTGCATGAAATCCATAATCATCATCACTGACCAGCAGGCCTGCCCAAGTCCAGCCGAAATGTTTGAGAATGTGAATCATAGCACGCACCTAAGTGAATACAGATTAAAACAGAGTTGCATAGGGGTAGAAAAATCATTCTTTAGCGTTACTTTTCATCAGCTTTACACATCATTATGTATTCTGTTGGAAAACAGGTATTCATCAGGTATATCCTTAAAAAACTTTAGTTCTTTATTTTTCATTTCTTTAATTTTGGTTACATTTACCTGGAAAGCATCACTTGGTATTGTCCTAAAGAAGGATGGATAATTTTGATGATCACTCAAACAGGAACATGTGGCGAAATAACTCACCTGTGAAAAATACAGACTGTATATATTGTACATTGTTTTTGACAATAAATTTACAATTAAGTTAATATAAACTAGAATAACATTCTATGGTTAAACTGAAAGCTTACCATAGGAACTCTGTACAAGCCTAAGATGCTGGAGATGGCAATAGAAGGTGTAGAGGAAGAATCACCAACAATCCCGAGGACTGGAGGATTTCCAACACATGTATTATGTAATATAATTTTCTCTTCTTGACCACTGACTAATGACAATGCTGCACGGAATGTAATTCCAAGTTCAACGCAGTTATCATAAAGAGTGTATCCCAGAGTCACATTTGGTAACAGGTTGGAATTTCTGTTGATTTCATCAATAGCAAAAAGCATGGTTTGTGCCAGCCTAAATCCTAGTTCATAAAACCTAAAAAAAAAAGAAAAAAAAGATTATATTACTTAAAAATAAAACATGATTTCTGGAAAATATATGGCAAAGCTAGTAGTTGCAAAACAAATAGCAACAATTAAATTGCTTTGATAATCTGTTATACGTACCCATGGCAAGTAGGCTGTTGTGGCTTTGAGGTAAAAGATAGATCAGGAACACTTCTAAAAAAGTGAATTGGAAACAATCCACCCAGAATGACATCCCCAGTCTTGTGCATGCCATTTAGATGAAATCGTCCCTGTAACTGACAGGAGAAGGGAAATACATAAGATGATACAGCATAAGAAAAGTAGAAATACAGCAAAATGAGCAAGAGCAAATTGGTTTGTAATAATAAGCACATGACAGCTTTCTGATTTTCTGAGCCTAGTCATTGTGTTTCATTGCTTTACTAATCCCTTTTATTGAAATCTTGTGTCGTTTTATCTTGCACTCCACCCATTAGGGAAAAAGAATAAGAAGGGGGCAGGGCCTATAATGCATTTCATATACACTGATATATCAATATAACAGAAGAATGATTCAGGGCTCTAGACTAACTTTTTGACATGGGCGCACCGGCACGCCTAACTTTAAAAATTTAGGCGTACCGGCACAAAAGTTAGGCGCACTCAAATTTTTCAACCGCATCACTTAACACCGCAGTGTTACATGTGCACTTTCTTTGGGGGGGAAGTCCATACAGACAATATTCATTTCTAAATTATTAACTAACAAACTTGTGCTTAAATTGCTTTGTCAATATTGTAGACAATGTTAAACTTAATCATCATCTTGGCTCCTCTGACGACCTGTTTGCTGCTGCCTGCTGCTGAAAGGCAGTGGGGAGAGGGGACACTTGGGCAGTGCATTTATTGCAGCATATAATGTGTTTTCTGGATACACTGCTGTTTTTTCAGCATTCAAATATTGATGGCACCGTGTCAGAGCTGACTATGAATTTCAGACGGATCAGGCCTTAACTTAACACAAAAGTTATCAGTAGTTCATCTTTTCTTATTACCCACAGCTACATCCACTTCTGTCAGGCCTAGGCTGCTCACTAGGGCTGAGTATCATCACTGATTTCTATAATCCATTCGATTCCGGTTCTCAAAGTCCTGATTCGATTCAATTTAGCCTCAGACAGTCAGAAATATTATAATTCTGATCATTTATCAGTACTGATACACATGAGACTTCATCAGAATTGTGAACATCACAGCAGATGCCTTTGTGTCAAAGTAACTGAGAATAAAACACAGAAAAACATGAAGGAGATTTTCCTGGTCTGGCGTTTTATAGCAGATAACCTTAAAAATATTCTGCAATATTCTGCAATTTTGCATAATTTTAAGAAGTTTAAATTTCTTCAGTATTGAACAGCAGAAATTAGGCTTTCTTGTCCGAGGTCATTTAAGTGAAAAAAAGAAAAAGAAAAGAAAAAGACAGCGGCCGACAGCGCTGTAAACAACTGTAGACTGGGGGGTAATAAGCGAATGAATAATGCAGAAAACAGAGATTTGAGACAGCAGCTCAGAATCTAGCGCAAAAAAGACGGAAACACAGAGCGGACCCGACGCATCAGAGTCGCTAAGCTCCGACAGCGTGTCCGTGTTCGGGCCGTGGGGTGAGAAAGCCGAGAAAGACAAAGCTGATTCTGATGCGTCGGGTCCGCTCTGTGTTTATGTCTTTGTGTGGAATCCGTTAATGAATTGATATCGCTTTATTCAAGCTACTCACCTTTTCTCTTCCACCTGCACTTTCAACTGGACCACGGCCAATCAGAGAGGTCCTGCCCCTGACTATCTCTGATTGGTTTAGTCCACGATAGGGGCATAATGTGTGTCTGTTGTTGACCACACTGAGAGTTGCAGAGATTTTTTTTTTTTTTTTTGTTACCCGAAAATATTTGGTCGCACCGGTGCGACCAAATATTTTTTTTTAGTCGCACCACTGAAAAATTTGGTCGCATTTGCGACCAAATTGGTCGCACTCTAGAGCCCTGCTGTGAGGGCAATGCAAGTAAATGTTTCCCACAATGAAAATGCTACCTCCAGATGAACAGAATCAAATTTCTGGAATTTCTTTAGCTGGACGACTGAGCATGGATACCAGGCTCCAAATATCCTTTTTAATGCTGTAAAGTTCTATATTTTAACACAGTAATTTGTGGATATGGATTCTCTTTTGTGGAATAAAAAAATAAATTAATATAAATAAACGTTGCCTGGTTTTTTGGTGTGGTTTGTGTTTGGGTGCAGGGGAGGTGTGGAGCAGGGGTGCAGCACTGGGTTCAGGATGTGGTGGCAGGGGAGACTGACCTACACTGCTGATTGCCATCATCTAATGATGCCTCCCTATTTGAATAGAGTGTGGGGACCCGATGAGAGAGCTGTGTTGGAGGCAACTGGAGAGCTGCAAAAGCTGAAATCATGAAAAACTATGTCAATAAACATTTACTTGTCTGGCAACACTGTGTGAATCAGGTCCTTTTGTGTCACAAGAACAACATTAAAAAAAAAAAAAAAGTCTTATAATTTGTGCTGTCAAAATTAACGCGTTAACGCTGATTAAGCCGTCATCACGATTAACGCGAAAAAAAATTTAACGCTATTAATGCATCTGGAGTGCAGAATGACTCAAAATCCCTGAAATGTTTCTGTTAACGCATTTTGGGCAGTTTGTCCAAGTAGAGTTACCTTCGCACATGTGCAAATAGGCAGTTGATCTTGTAGTGATGGGCAGCTGAACCAATCAACTCAATATGGAAGATAATAAATGCACATTGGCCCTCTCAATGGGAAATTTGAGTATTAATAAAATAACAAGACAGAACAGTTGACCGACATAAAGTATTATGCACATTGTGCACGAAGGAATTTTCTTTTCACCGAAGCACCTCCAGCTTAAAATATCACATTGACACAAAGCATACGTTAGTCAGGGATGGTGCTAGCACTTTGGCTAATGCGTCACCGAGCTTACGACAAACCACTCACGGAGCATCGGGGACTCAGTAAGTCTACCTCGGAAATATTGACTGACACAATTGCCGAGTGGATTGCAACAAACTGCAGATCTATTAATATTGTTGAGAACACGTGCTTTACATAGCTTTGGTTCCTCGTCTAAAGGACTTGTATATTTTCCCATTTTTCCCCGAGTCTGTTTGCTCATGCAAAATGAAATGCGATTAATATAGATTAAAAATGAATGATATTTAATTGTGATTAATTAAAATTAATCTACAGTAACCCTGTGATGAATCTCATTAAAAATTGTAATTGTTTGAGAGCACAAATATATATTATATATTAGTGTATACTTACCTATTAGTATATAGGTTTTATAAACTAAACTAAATTCTCTTTGAATTTAAACATACATTCTTTGTGTTTATTCTCCATTTACTTCAATGTATTGCATAAATGTCTGTTACAAGCTTAAATATATAAAGTTGAAAAAGTGTAATTGCAGCCAGGCTATTGATCAAGTAATTGCGATTAATCGCGATTAATTACAGAAAATTGTGACATTAATTAGTTCATTTTTTAAATCTATTGACAGCACTACTTATAATATTGAAAAATTACTGTTAAAGACAGCTAAAATTGGCCTAATTGTTTTTTAAAAAGTTTTTTTTTTTCACTATAAACCTTTTGGTTTTATTAACAATATTCATTAATCTTTTACAACTGAAAATAAAAATCAATCAAAATGAAATTAACAAAACACACAAAAAACAAAGTTCTTGGCATCCGTCTAATTCCCTTGTAGTGTATGCACTACACAGGAAGTGTAGTATATTTTAGACCCTGCCCCTGCTACGTCTTTTTCCCAGATGGGTGGTGTGCAAGATTAGTTAACACTTTCCAACAAAAGGGAGTGACAAGACAATAGAACCTAATTACTAGGCTCAGAATATTAGAAAGCTGTCATGTGGTTATTATTACAAACCATTTTGCTCATTTTGCTTTATTTCTCCTTTTCTTGTGCTGTATCATCTTCTGATATCATCATTCCCTCCTGTCAAATACAGGGACGATTTAATCTAAATGGGAATCAAAAAACTGGAGATGTAATTCTGGGTGGACTGTTTCCAGTTCACTTTTTTACAAGTGTTCCTGACCTGTCTTTTATCTCAGACCCCCAACAGCCTACATGCCATGGGTAAGTATGACAGGGTGGGGAAAAAAACAAGAAGAAAGAAGAAAATGGGGAAAATCAGTGCCAATGTAATTATGTATTTTATTGCCAAAGTAAACTTTGTGTATTAATACATTTGTGAAAAAAATATATGTTTCTTGGCTGAAGCATCTGTTGTTATTTTTTTTTTATTAAAATATCCCTGCAATTGTTGTCATTAATTTTCTGTAATTTTTTTTTGTTAGTTTTGCAATAAGTTTTCCAAGTATTCTGCTGTATTACTGTATTATTAAATAATTATCTCTCTCTTTTTTTAGTTTTTATGAACTAGGATTTAAGCTCGCACAAACCATGGCTTTTGCTATTGATGAGATCAACAGCAACTCCAACCTGCTACCTAATGTGACTCTGGGATACACTCTTTATGACAACTGCATCAACCTTGGAATTGGATTCCGTGCAGCATTGTCATTAGCCAGTGGTCAAGAGGAAAAAATTATATTAGATAATACATGTATTGGAAATCCTCCAGTCTTAGGGATTGTTGGTGATTCTCCCTCTGCACACTCTATTGCTATCTCAAGCATTTTAGGTTTGTACAGAGTACCTATGGTAAGTCATCTGCTTAGCAATGAAATAGTGTTGTTGAATCATTTTAATGTAACTGCAATTTTAAAGCCACTTGTCAAAACCTACTCAGTTTACACAACAAAATTGAAAAATTGCAGCATTTAGGTTTTTACATATTTCTACAATATACAGTCTGTATTTTTCACAGGTGAGTTATTTTTCCACATGTTCCTGCCTGAGTAACCATCAAAAATATCCATCCTTCTTTAGGACGATCCCAAGTGATGTCTTCCAGGTGAAAATCTTTCGGTAATCTTTCATTATTGTGCGTCATGACAGTGCTATTACACGCTATTTTATTATTGTGTGGCTTCAGTGAAGATAATGGTGTGGTGTGCTTCAAAACCTGATAAACATATACCCCACTGAAAGACATCTTTGCAATAATGTTTTGATCTGTATTCACTTAGGTTCGTGCTATGATTCACATTCTAAAACATTTTGGCTGGACTTGGGCAGGTCTGCTCGTCAGTGGTGATGATTATGGACTTCATGCAGCAAGATCCTTACAATCTGAGCTCAGTCTGTCTGGAGAAGGTTGCCTTGCTTACTTTGCGGTTTTACCCTGGGACAAAGACACAGATGAACTGAGGAGGATTGTGAATGTGATGAAAACCTCTACGGCTCGAGTTGTCATTGTTTTTGCACATGAGAGTGGCATGATAAACCTTATGGAAGAGGTTCGGATTTAAAACAATTGAATTATTACTAATTACTAAGATTTCATTTATTGTATTGTGTAAAACATGTGCGTTTGTGTGAATGGGTAAAGAAAGTTAGTCACCTGGAGGTATTTTCCAAGATCAGCAACTACTTGAATGGCATGCTAATGTCCGTATTTCAGTATCACTTTATACATTTGGTATAATACAATGCACAGGTAGTGAGGCAAAATGTAACTGGCCTACAGTGGATGGCCAGTGAAGCCTGGACAGCAGCTGCTGTGCTCCAAACACCTCAGCTTATGCCATACCTGGGTGGTACACTAGGTATTGCCATTCGTCATGGGGAAATACCAGGGCTCAGGGAATTCCTGTTAAAAACGCGTCCCAATCTACATCACAACAATAGCTATGGGAATAGCATGGTGAGTATTTAACCTTTACTATGGGATGTGCGAGAACCCTATATTATCATAATTCATATTTATAAAATCTAAATATTTCAGGTGAATCAGTTTTGGGAATTCACATTTCAGTGCAGATTTGCACCAGCTCCACCAGGCTGGCTGGAAGGTGGAGGTGCGGTATGCACTGGAAAGGAAGATTTAGAAAAAGTAGACACTGAGTTTTTGGACATTTCTAACCTCCGGCCTGAGTACAATGTGTATAAAGCTGTGTATGCTTTTGCACATTCGCTTGATGACATGCTCCGGTGCATGCCAGGAAGAGGGCCTTTCAGCAAACACAGCTGTGCTACGTTGCAGTCACTGGAGCCATGGCAGGTGTGATATCAAGTTACCCTCCACCTATGAATAAATTGTTTGCTTGGAATTACTTTCAGAGCAAAATTCACCATGTAGGATTAAATACAATGCCATATAGTTTAATGGTAAAAAAGGTGGAAGGAGCTAAAAGGATTTTCTGTGCTCCTCTACTTCTGTACACCTGATATAAAGTAGTGTTTAATGTATTTAGATCAGAATCAGAATACTCTATTAATCCCTAAGGAAATTATGTGGTTACACTTGCTCCAAGATAATGACAGTAGCAGACTGAACTAAATTAAATACATATATTAAATAGTTTAGAATATATGAAATAGCTCTAATATATACAAATAGCTAAATTTCCACAATACTACAAGGAGAAATATATATGATTCACATTTTACTGTAAACCAGTGGTTCACACACTTTTTTTGCTAGACCCCCCCCCCCCCCTTGTTTTACAAAAAAATATCTTCACGCTCCGCCAGCACAAACACATCCTCCAACCACACACTCCATTGCATATTTTTTATTGCATATATTTAAAAATCGATTCAGGATTTAATAGATTGATCGCAAAATTGATTATTGAAACCCACCCCTACTTTGCACCACTGTTGTGCAGGTAAAGCCAAAGGAGAGATATGCTTCATGGTATTTTTCTTTGGCTTAGAAAGAAGTTGGTTTGGAAGCATATATGGAGATGCTTCATCTTCTGCCGAGCCCCATCAAAATACCTGTCCATTATGCTATCAGTGTCCAATCATTCTTTTTTTTTAATTAATTCCGCACCCCTCTGCAATGGCTCTGCGCCCCCCGCTTTGGGAACCACTGTTGCCATGTTGGGGAGATAATTTAGACATTTAAATAATCTGTGTTGGATCAAGGACACATCTAAAACCTGCAGGACATTGGCCCTTGAGGCCTGGAGTTGGTTTATTTATTGAGTTGGCATCTGCAACCCTCAACCTGCTGTCCCGGCATGCATAGAGGATGACACTGGCCACAACAGAGTGAAAAAGATTTGATTTATTATACTGTGTTAAACGTGTTGTATACCAGGTCACTTACCAGAGAGCTGATTGACCTGTATACATATATACAGGTTATTAGTGACATACCTTGTATAATTAATTAATTTCTATATTTAATTATAAAAGGTCTAATACTTTATTTAATTTTTTTAACAGCTTCTTTATTACTTGGAAAGGGTGAACTTTACCACACCATTTGGTGATCAAGTGTCATTTGATGAGAATGGTGATGTGGTGCCAATTTATGATGTGATGAACTGGTTGTGGCTCCCTGATGGAAGCACCAAAGTTCAGAATGTGGGTGAGATTAAGGGGTCAGTTTTAAGAGGTGAAGAACTCATACTTGATGAAGACAAAATCTTCTGGAACTTCAAATCCAGAAAGGTTATATATATATTTTTTTCAGACTATATATTTTGTCACATGTAGAGTAAATATTATTCTGGCAGTCAATATTTAATTTTGTCTAATAGCCACCTCGATCAGTATGTAGTGAGAGCTGTCCTCCTGGTACCCACATGGTGAGAAGGAAGGGGGAGCCCAAATGCTGCTTTGATTGCATCCCTTGTTCTGAGGGGAAAGTCACTAATAAAAGCAGTAGGTATTTATCTTTCAACATTGCATATTTAATTTTCTTTCAGTGAAATATAATATGCATTTCACCATCGTCTTCTTTTTAGACTCATTTGAGTGCACCAGTTGTCCAGAGGATTTTTGGTCAAACCCCCAACGTGACCACTGCGTTCCAAAGAAGACAGAGTTCCTCTCCTACCATGAGCCTCTGGGTATTTGTTTAACAGCAACTTCACTGCTGGGCACATTCATATGTGCTGTTGTTCTAGGAATCTTTTTCTACCACCGCAGAACACCTATAATACGTGCCAGCAATTCAGAACTTAGTTTTCAGCTATTGCTGTCACTCAAGTTGTGTTTTCTGTGTTCACTACTGTTCATCGGACGACCCAGGCTGTGGACATGCCAACTCAGGCATGCAGCATTTGGGATAAGCTTTGTGCTGTGTGTCTCATGCATCCTGGTAAAAACCATGGTTGTTTTGGCTGTGTTCAAAGCCTCCAAGCCAGGAGAGGGAGCTGTTCTGAAGTGGTTTGGTGTTATGCAGCAGAGAGGAACAGTTCTGTTTCTTACATCTATACAAGCAGTCATTTGCACTGCATGGCTTGTCTCTTCCTCTCCAGTTCCGCATAAAAACACCCAGTACCACAATGATAAGATTGTTTATGAGTGTGCAGTTGGGTCCACTGTTGGTTTTGGAGTGTTATTGGGCTATATTGGCATGCTAGCTGTCCTCAGTTTTCTTATTGCATTCCTGGTGAGGAATCTCCCTGATAGTTTTAATGAGGCCAAGCTCATCACATTCAGCATGCTGATCTTCTGTGCTGTGTGGGTGGCCTTTGTACCTGTTTATGTCAGTTCACCTGGAAATCGTGCAGATGCAGTGGAGGTATTTGCCATTCTTGCTTCAAGTTTTGGACTCTTAATCACACTGTTTGGACCCAAATGTTACATTATAATAATGAGACCAGAACTGAACACTAAAAAAGCAATAATGTGTCGTGGAACTGAATCATAATATTGTTTTCCATACATAACAGAAAATTACATGCAGAAAGATATATAGATGTAAATAATACATTTAACCAAACATACTGAGTGTTGAAAAAAAAAATTTCCACTTCCATCATGAAAGTGAGAAGATGCAAAAGCAGCTATTTTTACTCTACTACTATGTTTTTCATGATGGAGTTAAAATATAAAGCACTCACACTTCTCAAATGTTATTAACTCTTCATGGTTAAATTTAACCTTATACATAATTAAAGTGTAAAATACTTTCTATTGATAAAACATTTCAATATGGATCCACCCAGAACTCATAGTATACCTGTGTTTAATTTGCATATCTGGAATTATGGAATTATTGTATATCAGGAACTGATGTGTACTAAGAAACATGTTAGCCAGTTTTTAAAACAGTTCCACATTCCATAACTGAGCTCATGAGATTCAAAGTATCAAAACTTGGTTGACTCTTTAAAATAAAAAAGAATTGATCCACATTTTTAATATAAACAGATTTTATGAAAGATTGTTGGAAATATATTTACATAATGGCACATTTGCCAGTGTCAGAACTGGATTGTCTCCCTTAAAGTGATGTCTGTTATTTGTTAAAAAAAAAAAAAAATAGCTGTGTGTAAACAGCGTCTGATTCAATAAAGGACTAGATGCCATAATCCCTGATAATGCATTGCTTCAAATGGAGAAAGTCTTGAGGGATGGCTACTATGACGAAAGGCAGCCCAGAAACTTTACCACCAGGACACATCATCAATTCTGTGTCTCAACTTCACAGGGTGTTTTGGTCTTTTATCACAAATTATACCAATTTTATTTTTCCTTCTTTTGAACTTCCTTTGTTAGGTTTAGGCATTAGAAATCTGATCTAGAGTATACTATTTAAAGTATAAAAATTAAAAAAGGCATATCATCAGTAGTGGACCTTGGATTCACTGGGTGTTTCTGCCATTATCAATAGACCATTATCAGGCCCCGGAGTGTCTCCCTGATTTATGTTAAATTGTTATTTCTCTTCTACTTTCTTCTGTTTAGTTTTCTAAAATTTATTTTCTATTCAATCAATTCGCTGCAAAACCCCAATAAATGTTCCAGAAGTAATACTTACTTCTTTAATATTTAAAGAGCCTCACCAGAGGTCTATGTGGTTGAGCAGGTGTGCACTCTTGCCCAGGTTTCCTGGTTCCCATTATGCTCTCTATCTGTGTGTCATTTCCTGTTCCTAGTTAGCATTAGCATTACCTTAAGGCTAACTACCGCAGGGCGGGAGCAGAGGTAAATGTATATTTTTCTTTGTCTAAAATAAATCAATGCACTAAAATCCATCATTCCAATCATTGCAAACTTAGAAATGGGATGTCCTTGCAGAACCTTAATTCCATCGGTACATCCGATATGGACTGAAGCTGTCTGTTGAGGCTTGCTATGAACACCAGCTGCCTGATAATGTTTTGCAGTTTTTTAGCACATCAGCTGCTTGATCATTATAGTCACGTGCTACAGTTGCTGAACCTACCATAGAGAATCTTCACCAAAATGAGGATGACCCACTCTGTCTGTGACCCAGCACAGCCTATGTGTGTGGAGGGATGTCTGAAAAAAAAACCCCAAAAAAACAATTAGCCTGAATTAGGACCAGACTAGTTCCCATGATTTTTTCACATTGCCACTGTTTTTTCTATTGCCTCCTTTTTGTCCATTTCGATTGTTAATGTAGTTTGTTAACAACGTTATGGTTAAAAATGTTCTTCTTTTACTGTTTCTTTTGATGGATCACAAGGATTAAAACTACTTAAAAAGACACACACACACACACACGCACAAAAAGTAACTCAGGCCAGAGTTCCTACTTCGGATAAAGGAGGATGGTTGGAATTGTGACATTAAAAAAACAATAATTGCTAAAGGAAATTTAATTTGTAGTTCTAAATATAATCTAAATGCATTTATGGTGTTTTTTGCTCACTTAATGTCTCTTCCACAATGTTATTTCTCTCTTTTACAGCGTCGGTTACAATTACATAAGCATAACCAATAATGCAAATTAAGCGATGACATCATTTAGCGACTTCTAGCAACTTCTGGGACAACAATTTTCCTTACAGAGGAGTTGGCAACACTGCTTTAAAGGGATAGAAAAGGTGATAGTGAGAAGTAAGAGAGAAAAGAGACAAGATAGAGAGGAGAGTGGGAAGAGGGGCACCAGATCTGGCTGTCCACACTTCCCCACCGGATTGGGCTATAGACTCTACCTCTCTGCTGCATCCCAGAAAGGACATTCCTCCTCAAACATATCTGTCCTGAATGATATCACATCATTTTGAATTCCTATCACAAGGTACAAGCTGCAATCTATTAAGATAGTTTAACTGGCCAAAAAGAAAAGGACTGATTGTAATATAGGAACAAAAAACCAGAGGTTCAGTGTAGGGATGGGTATCGAAAACCGGTTCTTGTTGAGAACCGGTTCCCACTATTTCAATTCCTTGGAATCGTTTGCCATTTTTGCAAACGATTCCCTTATCGATTCCAGTCGCCCCTAACGACGTCACCACGTTGCGGAGCGTACCTGGCAGGAAACACGGCGCCTAAGCGGCTCAAACGCTCAAAAGTTTGGTTATACTTTACCAGAATGGATGACAACAGGGCAACTTGCAATACTTGCAAAGTAGATATTTCATTTAAAGGAGGAAACACTACGAATATGCAAAAGCATTTGCTCACAAAACACGCGATAACCTTAAATGAATGTCGTGTTTTTAATTCCGCTTCGGACTCATGAATCTCAACCCAGCAGCAGCGGTAACGTTTGCACGTCCTCTCCCGTTAATGCGGCAGGTAAATAATCAACTAACAGTGCATATTATGTTAGCGCGATCTGCTTTATTACAAAACCTGCCATCACTGTGCATTTAGGTGACCATGATGAGACAGACAGAGCTGGTGCTCGCTGGCAGTTGTCGCTGCAGTCCACCGGTAGCGTCTCTTTTCAGGCCCGAATGTCACCGAGCAGTGACTAAGTTTGTGGTAAAAACCTTGCAGCCATTTGCCACAGCAGATGGTAAGTGAATGTGTTTAATTGTAGGCAGGGACATTACTGGATATTCTTGTGTAATTGCTACAGAATAATTTATGTTATACTTTGTTATTGCTACAGAAGAATATTTATTTTATTATTTTACATTTACAATTTTCCCCGGGGACCCTGTGACACCCCATTGAAGAGCCGTAGGCTGGATCTCTTAAGATCTCACTGTTGGGTTTATAAGGCCATGTTACTCCTAAATTTCTATCTTGTTCAAAGAGAAGATATAAAACAAAATTCTAAGCTAATCGACCTTAGTGTTCTCCTTTTTAAAAACAAGAATCGATAAGAGAATCGATAAAGAATCGAATCGTTAAACAGAATCGAAAATGGAATCGGAATCGTTAAAATCTTATCAATACCCATCCCTAGTTCAGTGGCTCCGCTCCGGATTGCTAGTGAAGAAAAACACTAGTGAAGACTAGGCAATCCACAGGCACACAACGTTTTCTCAAAGCAATCCATGGCTGTAAGGCGAGTTAAGTGAAGCTCAGTCACACGTTTAAGTAGGGACGCTGCTAATGACGGAGCAGCTGGGAGCGGCTTACAAGCAGCAGGTGTGGCTGACTCCACCGCGGAAACACTTCCGGGTCGGATGACGCTCGGAACCCAAACTTCCGGGGACATGTAAGTCCCAAACAAAACACACATAACAGGGAGACAGAGATAGGAGTTGAGTAGAAACATAAACATAAACACCACACACGGACACAACGGGCAGGTCGGCCGGTGAGGACTGCTAGACCATGACAGATGGAGTGTAATCTGATATCACACTTCCCGTGGCTCCAGTGTTTGCAATGTGGCACAGCTGTGTTCACTGAAAGGCCCTCTTCCTGTCTTGTACCTCAGCATGTCATGTCAAGGGAATATGCCAATATGCATCTTGGTACACACATTGTACTCAGATGCAAGGTTGGAAATGTCCAAGAACTCAGTGTTCATATTTTCTTGATCCCCCTTTCCAGTGCATAGTGCTCCTCCATCTTCCACACAGCCTTATGTAGCTGGTGCAAATCTGTACTGAAATGTGAATTCCCAAAACTGTTTCACCTGAAATTTATTGAAAACGTTACAAATAATTAAATTAAAAACAATAATATTAAGAAATTCTTGCAAGTACCATGTTGTTTCCACAGCTGTTGTTGTGTTGTAGGTCAGGCAGTGGCGGTCCTAGCCTATTTGGCGCCCTGGGCGAACACTCCCTCTGGCGCCCCCCCCCCCACACACACACACACACACATATGAAGACAGAGAAAATATAGTATGCAAACGGTTACTAAACAGACATCATAATTCGTCATACAATGAGAACAGGACAAATCAACAATCGACACTGACTAATTACTATTATATTAATATTATATTATTGTATAGGGCAGCACGGTGGCACGGTGGTTAGCACTGTTGCCGCACAGCAAGAAGGTCCTGAGTTCAATTCCACCATCAGGCCGGGGTCTTTCTGTGTGGAGTTTGCATGTTCTCCCCGTGTTTGCGTGGGTTCTCTCCAGGTACTCCGGCTTCCTCCCACCGTCCAAAGACATGCAGCTTGTGGGGATAGGTTAATTGGATAATCCAAATTGCCACTAGGTGTAAATGTGCGAGTGAATGTGAGTGCGAATGGTTGTCTGTCCCTGTATGTTAGCCCTGCGACAGACTGGCGACCTGTCCAGGGCGTACCCCGCCACTCGCCCTATGACAGCTGGGATAGGCTCCAGCGCCCCCCGCGACCCTGAAAAGGATAAGCGGAAGCGAATGGATGGATGGATGGATGGATATTATTGTATATATTGTTTGGAGTTTAGTCTGTTACTGTAACTATTTTTACCATTTCTTCTTGGAGGAGCTGTAACCCACATAATTAAGAAAGTATTCTGAAAGTTTTAGGATACATGACCTGCCTTTATCCAATGACACATCTGCTTACCTGTATCTTTTGCTCGTTTCTCCTTGTAGGAGCCATAATTAAATATTGAATTTTAATGATCACTGGGTTTTCATTTGTTTGGTTGCTATGGTGATGTGTAACAGGAGTCACGTGGGTGCTAGCGGTGACATTAAGAGGGCGTTGTCAGTCTGTCATTCACTGGTTTGATTTTGACAGAGGGGCTGGGTAGCTGTAGTTTTGTTGACCGCAGCACAACGAGTTTCCCCTTGTTGCTTTAGAGCCTGTGATGTTTTAAGAGTTTGAATCGCGAGCCGATCACATTGCTCTGTAAACTTTTCAAGCATTTTAATAAACAAGCAAGCAATTCCACCTCTTGCATTATTGCGTAAAGTTGACAGCGCGTCAGGCAAATAGGCTCAATCCCCAGGCCTCTAGCGACTGTGGAAGTCGCTACACTCCTCTTCTTTTCTCTTTTTTAAACTTTAAAAACGGGTTGTGTGTGAGACTTTAAATCAACAAAATATAAAATATACATTTTAAATTGTTATTGATCCCTTTACCCCGAGTCCTAAAGTGTATATTTATTTTCTTACTCTTAAATATTTATTGTTCGTTTACTTGCACTGCTGTAACTGGAGCCTCGTCATCTCGTCTCTCTATATACTGAACTGTATGTAGCGGAGATGACAATAAAGTTTACTTTGACTTCAGCAGCGAGCAGGCGCACCGAGGGCTCTCGCACTCACTTTTCGTGTATTGATTGATTGATTGATTGATTATGCTTTATTCATCCCGAGGGAAATATAGAAAAACATTGGTGCAAATTATAAGTCTTTATCATGATGTCTGGTGTTTTCGTGTTTGTTGGTTTGTTTTTATTTTGTTTTATTTTGCGAGTTGGTTATTAGATGCTGCTCCAGCCAGCCAGAGAATCCCCCGCCACCCCGCCCTCTCCTCCCTGTGCCGCAAGCAGCAGGCGCACCTCGCAAACGGAGGGCGCCCTTACTCCCAGCAAATCGGCGATAGAAAACCGATCGGTGCCTATGCCATCCCCAATATGCGCTGGCATGATGTCGGGGCAGCATGAGTACGAGCAATTTTTTATTTTTTTTTTGCCGATGCCCGTGATGCCGCCCCCCACCACGATGCCGCCCCGGGCAACCGCCCGTGTCGCCCGTATCTAAAACCGCTACTGAGGTCAGGACTTATTTGTAACAGAATTGTAACTTTCTCTGCTGCCTCATCTTATATATTTTGAATGTGAATTCACCTGTTAAAGAGTTTTCTCATTAAGAACCAGTGTAAGTCTATCATGTTCACTCCCATTTTGAGACTGATTGAGCCAGCAGTATTTAAGACCAGCAATCTCAGCCTTTGCCAAAACATCTGCTTACCCATTAGTTTCCTGGACAATCATTCAACCTTGCAATAGCCACACTCACCTGGACACTGATCTCCGTTGCTCTCCACCAGCTGGTAGCCATTCAGACTGTGCTCTCAGTCTGGCTTGCCTGTCTCCCTGCCTCCCTCCCTTGCTATTGCGAACCTCAGATAACTATTTTTCTGGACTCACCCAGGCCTCCTCTTCCCCCCTCCTGTTTGACTGCATCTGCAAAGCAATGTCTCTCCTCCACCAACTCTCGCACCACTATTCCCCTTGTCGAGCTTCACCACCCACGGCCCATGACCCTGACCATGCTAGTTTAATTTTCCCGTAGTTCATGTTCAAGGTTCACAATCCTCTCATAGTCCATGTTGATAATGTTTCATAGTTCGTGTTCATATCCTTTAACTCATCTAGCCTGACATTTCATAGTTATGCTATTTCACTCTTACCTTGTTTCTAGTTTAGCTCTTGTAATCATTGTTCTCACTTTGTCACTATAAATAAAGCTTTGCTCACATCATTCTGTGCATATCCGCCTTGAATCTGCTTTTGGATCCACTCCACGTTCTGGCTTCGGCCTTGACTGGGGTGCAGGGGAGGGGTGAAGCAGTGGAATCAGGGTGTGGTGGCAGGGAAGACTAACCTACCTACACAGCTGATAACCATCATCTAATCATGCCTCCCCTATTCGAGTAGGATGCCAGCACCTTGACGAGAAGCTGTGCTGAGCTGAGCCAGAGTGGAGGCAACTGGAGAGCTGCCCAAGCAGAAATCATGAAAACTGACAATAAACACTTACTTGTCTTGCAACACTGTGTGCATAGGTTACTTTTGTGTGACAAGAACAAATTTAAAAAATAATAATTCTGACAATATGGAAATTTGTAGTCCAAGAGAGTTAGATTTGACTTAATATTTTATTTTAACAAGTTCTTTTCACCATAAACCTTGCTTTACATGAATTATATTTTTGATGTGTATTTCATACATTTGTTGAACTATAAAAATGTTCATTAATCTCTTACATCTCTTAAAAAGAAATGAAATGAACAAAACACACACAAAAAACATAGTTCTTGTTATCTACTAATTCACTTTTACCATTTTCTAAGCCTGCCCTGCCCCTTTTTCCCAGATGGGTGGTGTGCAAGATTATCTAACACTGTATGCCAATAAAAAGGAATAGCAAAACAATAAAACCTGATTACTAGGCTCAGAAAATCAGAACGCTGCCATGTGGTTATTATTTCAAACCAATTTGCTCTTGCTCATTTTGCTATATTTCTACTTTTCTTATGCTTTATTATCTTCTGTATTTCCCTGCTCTTGTCAGTTACAAGGAAAATTTCATCTAAATGGGGTGCACAAGACTGGAGATGTAATTCTGGGTGGACTGTTTCCAGTCCATTTTTTTAGAAGTGTTCCTGACCTGTCTTTTATCTCAGACCCCCAACAGCCTACATGTCATGGGTAAGTATGACGGGGGGAAAAAATGAAGAAAAGAAGAAATTGTGGGAAATGAGTTCCATTGTATTTTATAACTAAAGTATTAATATCAATCATGCAAAAGAAGTTTCTTGAGAGTCTGCTGTTATTGTTTCATTAAAATGTCCTTTTAATTGTTTTCATTTAGTGTCTGTATTTTTTTGTTAATTAATTTTGCACTCTGTTTTCCAAGTATCTTGTTGTATTTTGCATTTTGTATCTTGTTGTATATTTATAATTAACTTTTTCTTTTTTTAGATTCTATGTACAAGGATTTAGGCTGGCACAAATCATGGCTTTTGCTATTGATGAAATCAACAGAAACTCTGAACTTTTACCTAATGTGACTTTAGGATACACTCTTTATGACAACTGTGCTGAACTTGGAATTGCATTCCAAGGAGCATTGTCATTAGTCAATGGTCAAGAGGAACAAATTATATTGGATGATGCATGTGCTGGAAATCCTCTAGTCCTAGGGATTGTGGGTGATTCTTCCTCCACACGTTCTATTGCCATCTCCAGCGTTTTAGGCTTGTACAGAGTACCTATGGTAAGTTTTCAGTTTAACCATACCATATTATTTTTGGTTGAATTAACTGTATATTTAATGACAAGAATAATGTACAAAATAAAGTATGCATTTTTCCACAGGTGAGTTATTTTGCCACATGTTCCTGTCTGACTGACCGTCAAAAGTATCCATCCTTCTTTAGGACAATACCAAGTGATGATTTCCAGGTAAACGCCACCAAAATTAAAGAAATGAAAAATAAAGAACTAAAGTATTTTTAAGGATATACCTGATGAATACCTGTTTTCCAACAGAATACATAATGATGTGCTGTAAAACTGATGAAAAGTAACTCTAATGAAAGATTTTTCTAGCCTATGCACCTCTGTTTTAATCTGTGTTCACTTAGGTGCGTGCTATGATTCAAATTCTAAAACATTTTGGCTGGACTTGGGCAGGTTTGCTCATCAGTGATGATGATTATGGACATAATGCAGCAAAATCCTTACAATCTGAGCTCAGTCGGTCTGGTGAAGGTTGCCTGGCGTACTTTGAGGTTTTGCCTCGGGACAAAGACACAGATGAAGTCAGGAGGATTGTGAATGTGATGAAAAAGTCCACAGCTCGAGTTGTCATTGTCTTTGCATATGAGAGTCGCATACTAAACCTTATGGACGAGGTCTGGCTTTACAAAAATTTTATTATTTGAATAACTAGTGTGTAAAACATTTTGTATGTTTGTGTGAATGGGTAAACACATTTAATCATGTGGAATTATTTTGCAAGAGCAGCAATTCAATGGCCTGATAATGTCCCTACAGTATTTGCTAGTTTCAATATTTGGTATATTACAATGCACAGGTAGTGAGGCAAAATGTAACAGGCCTACAGTGGATGGCCAGTGAAGCCTGGACAGCAGCTGCTGTGCTCCAAACACCTCACCTCATGCCATACCTGGGTGGTACACTGGGTATTGCCATTCGTCATGGGGAAATACCAGGGCTCAGGGAATTCCTGTTAAAAATACATCCCACTCTACATTACAACAATAGCTATGGAAATAGCATGGTGAGGTTTTTACCTTTACTATGGTATGTGCAAGAACTAGATATTATCATAATTCATATTTATAAAATCTACATATTTCAGGTGAATCAGTTTTGGGAATTCACATTTCAGTGCAAATTTTCACCAGTTCCATCAGGCTGGCTGGAAGATGGAGGTGCGCTATGCACTGGACAGGAAGATCTAGAAAAAGTAAACACTGAGTTCTTGGACATTTCCAGCCTTCGGCCTGAGTACAATGTGTACAAAGCTGTGTATGCTCTTGCACATTCTCTTGATAACATGCTGCGTTGCAAGCCAGGAAACGGGCCTTTCAGTGGGAACAGCTGTGCTGCTTTGCAGTCACTGGAGCCTTGGCAGGTGTGATATCAGTTTACAGTCCACCTAAGCAAACAAATTGTTTGCTTGTAATTACTTTCAGGGTGACATTCATCCTGTGGGATTAAGCACAATGCCATATGTTTTACTGTTAAACAGCTGGAAGGAGCTAAAAGGATTTTCTGTAGTCCTGATAGTGTAGTGTTTCGTATATTTAGATCAGAGAGATCATTGACCTTTTGTGATATAACTTGTTCATTTAATGAATTTCTATATTTAAAAGTAATAGGCATAATATTTTGTTTGACCTCTGAATACTATGCCAGTATTTCAACGTGAAAAATAATTTATTTCTTATGAATCCCTTCTTTAACAGCTTGTTTATTATATATACATATATACAGGTTATTAGTGACATACCTTGTATAATTAATTAATTTCTATATTTAAATATAATAGGTCCAATATTTTATGTTATTGTTTTAACAGCTTCTTTATTACTTGGAAATGGTGAACTTTACCACACCATTTGGTGATCAAGTGTCATTTGATGAGAATGGTGATGTGGTGCCAATTTATGATGTGATGAACTGGTTGTGGCTCCCTGATGGAAGCACTAAAGTTCAGAATGTGGGTGAGATTAAGGGGTCAGCTTTCAGAGGTGAAGAACTCATACTTGATGAAGACAAAATCTTCTGGAACTTTGATTCCAAAAAGGTTATACGTTTCTTAGACTTTTACATTTTGTTACACGTATAGCATATGTAATTCTGGCAAATAATGTTTAACTTTGTCCAATAGCCACCTCGATCAATATGTAGTGAGAGCTGTCCTCCTGGTACCCACATGGTGAGAAGGAAGGGGGAACCCAAATGCTGTTTTGACTGCATCCCTTGTTCTGAGGGAAAAATTACTAATAAAAGCAGTAGGTGTTTATCTTTCAACATGGCATATTTAATTTTTTCTTTGAAATATAATATGCATTTCACCATCTTCTTCTTTTTAAGACTCATTTGAGTGCACCAGTTGTCCAGAGGATTTTTGGTCAAACCCTCAGCGTGACCACTGTGTTCTCAAGAAGACAGAGTTCCTCTCCTACCATGAGCCTCTGGGCATTTGTTTGGCAGCAACCTCACTGCTGGGCACACTCATTTGTGCTGTTGTTCTAGGGATCTTTTTCTACCATCGCAGAACACCTATAATACGTGCCAACAATTCAGAACTTAGTTTCCAGCTATTGCTCTCACTCAAGTTGTGTCTCCTGTGTTCACTACTGTTCATTGGACGACCCAGGCTGTGGACATGCCAACTCAGACATGCAGCATTTGGGATCAGCTTTGTGCTTTGTGTCTCATGCATCCTGGTAAAAACCATGGTTGTTCTGGGTGTGTTCAAAGCCTCCAAACCAGGAGGGGGAACCAGTCTGAAATGGTTTGGTGTTACGCAGCAGAGAGGAACAGTTCTGTGCCTTACATCAATTCAAGCAGCCATCTGCACTACCTGGCTTGTTTCTTCCTCTCCAACTCCACATAAAAACACCCAATACCAAAATGATAAGATTGTTTATGAGTGTGCATTTGGATCAACTGTGGGTTTTGCAGTTTTATTGGGTTATATTGGCATTCTGGCTTTCCTCAGTTTTCTAATTGCATTCCTGGCAAGGAATCTCCCTGATAGTTTTAATGAGGCCAAGCTCATCACATTCAGCATGCTGATCTTTTGTGCTGTGTGGGTGGCCTTTGTTCCCGTTTATATAAGCTCACCAGGAAATTATGCAGATGCAGTGGAGGTATTTGCTATCCTGGCCTCAAGTTTTGGACTCTTGATCACACTGTTTGGACCCAAATGTTACATAATAATAATGAGACCAGAATTGAACACAAAAAAGGCTATAATGGGTCGTGGCAGTGAATCTTAAGTATTTTTCCACATAGACTAGAAAAGCAGCTTTAAAGTAAGTTAGAAAGGAGAGAGACTCCAGTAGTTGGGATACATTGAATGGGGTGCAGTAGGAAATTGTTTTCTCTTTTTTTCTTTGGGTGGTGTGTGTTTGCAATAATATTTGAATTTTTGATCATTGCAATTGAAACAATGGGCATTCAGCATCCGGCATTTAGATAAATTGTGGCAGCCTTTTTCTCTCTCTTTTTTTCAGTCTTGCTTTCTACTGGGGATGTTTGTTGGACAAAAGAACAATGTTCATGCAAAGATAATGAAAACATATGTCAGAATGAAACTAAACAGACTGATCAGGAATAATCACATTGTCAAACCACATTCATAGATAAAATATAAAATTTGTACAAAAAAATCCATAAACAAAAATAAATAATTCTTAAAAGAGACTCTTAATCACACTTTTTGGACCCAATTGTTACATAATCCTGATGAGACCAGAACTCAACACCAAAAAGGCAATAATGCTCCATGGGACTGAAACATAATATTCTTCCATATTTAGCAGAAAGGTGAATGCAGAAAAACAAATTAATATATATTATACATTTAACCAAATATATTGAACCTTTAAAAAATTCTTTCCATTCACACCATGAAAGTGAGAACATAGTAAAACAGTTAGGAGAACATATTAAAAACAGTTAGGTACTCTATTTAAATTCTACTACATTTTTTCCATGACTGTGTTAAAATGTAAAACATTTATACTTTTCCAATGCCAGTGTGTGGCTCACCATGATTAAATTTAGCCTTATACATAATACAGAATTACCTTCTCTAAATAAACAAACCTTTACATATGGATTCTTATTCTTCTTATTTGAAGTTTCCACAGTTGCCAGAAAGGGACAGATTTCTGGCCGATCTTAATGAGTGGTTGTTGCGCTCCATCTCTGAAATTGCTGCACAGAGAATGTAATGTCTATGATATGTGCTGAGGTTTGTGTCCTTGTCAGGATTAAGCCATCCTCATTTTCCAGGTTAGAAAAGGTGGAACAGAAGATATTCAAATACGTCCCTCCACAGCTGCTGATGAATTCTACAAATAACAAAGTTTGTTAAAAACACTTGCAGGTGAATCACCACTGATTTATCAGTGACATCCATTTCCTCAAAAATTACTGATAAGTTGATTACTGGAATATATAGTTTATAATTCCAACAATGTACTTTACAAAATTGAACTATACATGCCAGATGTGGTGTGACACTTGTGTGATTTTTAACAGGATCCTACAAAACTTTACAGTACTCATGCTAATTTACCAAACGTTTGATGACTAGGTGTGCAGTTCCTGATTTATGATTCAGGAATTTAAGTGATAAGAGGCCAAAAATGTGTGCATACGCTTATGAACTTAAATGAATAGTGTCTTGATGTATGAAACAACAGTCTGGCGAGGAAGGAGCAGCTAGCAGGTCCAACGAGCGTGTGGTGTGGAGGTTTGCCGCATAACTCGAAGCCAGTCAGTTAAATTAAACAACAGACCTTTATTCGTTGTCAGCAACATAAGGCCATACAAGCCAGGTCTCCATGGCTCTACTCTGTCTGTACATACATGTGCGGGGATCGGTAGTCGCCGGCGCCAGCCCGTTACAACGGTAAGGTTTCTCCTGAGAACATAACACGAGCAGCATGTAGTGGCTGCTACGCTATACTCACACACCCACTAGGAGACTCCCCCAACTACTACAATAGTAGGGCACCCCCCCCAGTGGTGCTATAACACAATAAGGGTTGTTACAGCTTGATCATCCATGTAACGAAATCTTAAGATTCTGTTCATTCAGACATACCTTTTTAGTGGGAGAAACATCCAAAAAACAATCAAAATAAATCAAAAATAAATCAGTAATATCACTGCCCTCTGCTAAGACTGGAGATAATATAAGGAATGAGAGAACTGACAGCTATTATTTTAATCACTCTGTCTCAGTTCTTTTAACTCTAGGTATCAGAAAGTAATGTGGTAACATCTGGACTGACCTGTTTACTGTCAGCATTTTAATCATGAGTTTAACGACTGTAGGGTGCAGCCATTGCTCTAACACTATAAATGTAACAGGGCTGGTTCTAATAGTCTGCTTCAAGCTTTATTTTTGAAGAGCACAGTAGGTTACAAAAACATACCTAGCTTTTACTACTGCAACGTAAAGTTTTCATAAGCTAAGATGATCTTAAAATAACGGGGCTACATGCGGTGATGCTAGTGTTAGCCATGTTAGCCACCTTCAACAGGTAGTCAGACTGAGTCCACAGGCGCACACTCGGAGGTTCAGTTTTGTTTCACTGCAGGGTCCCTTCATTGTGGATCTTCATCATTCTGGATCTGCCTGCATTGTGACCCCTGGACTCCGTGAGCGTGAGTGTGAGTGATTTTCGTCTCCCCACTCCAGAAGTGTTTTCAGGGGATGTGGGGAAGTATGCAGGGTTTCTTACACAGTGCTTGCTTCAGTTTCGCCAGCAGCTGCATGTTTTTGTAATGATGGGATTAAGATTTCGTATTTTGTCCAGCTACTGCGGGATTGTGCTCTGGCTGTGCGCTAATCCTGAAAGTACCTATGACGATTTTTTGTCTCAGTTTCGGAGTGTTTTTGATAAGGGTTCTACTGCAGCGGCAGCCGGACCCCACCTAATGAACTTGAAGCAAGGTAAGCGGAGCATGGCTGATTTCTCTGTTGACTTTTGGACACTGGCGACACAGACAGGGTGGGGGCAAAAGGCATTAAAGAGTGCACTGCTAAACAATGTGAGTGAGGAGGTAAAGGATGAACTGATGATACGTGAATTGCCTTCCTCTTTAGATGTGATCATGTCATTGTGAATCTGGATAGATGATCGCCTGCTGGCTTGCGAAACTTACCGTCCAGAATGTCACCCATTCTCTGCAAGCACTGGTAGATTCAGGCGCTGAGCAAAGTTTCATCGACGCAGCGTTTGCAAAAAGGTTAAACATCACACTCGACACTTTGCCTAATCCACTCGCTGTTACAGCATTATTTGGGCAATGTCTGTCAGACATAAACCAAATCACCAAACCTCTGTCTCTCACTCTCTCGTGCAACCACTCTGAGCGCATCAAGTTTTTCGTTTTTCAAGCGCCTCACGCCCCTTGTATTAGGGTATCCATGGTTGTCCCAACACAATCCTTCCATTGATTGGAGAAAAGAGAGCGTAACCGGGTGGAGTGTGGACTGCCATATGAATTGCCTTCGGCCGCAGGTCCTTCGTCCGCAGGTCCTTCATCCGCAGGTCCTCCGCCCATGCCACAAAGGTCTGTTCAGCCAGCCGAACCCCTGGATTTGACCTCTGTCCCTCCTGCGTATCATGATTTGGCTGAAGTGCAAGGACAGGGCACGTTCACTTCCCCCTCTGCGCGATTGACCTCCTCCCTGGGGCCCCACTTCCATCTGGTGAGAATTTGTGAGGGGGATGAGTGAAAAATGGCTTTCAACATTCACCCGGGTCATTTTGAGTACCTAGTTATGCCGTTCACCCTGACCAATGCCCCGGCCATTTTCCAAGCCCTGGTAAATGATATGCTCAGGGACTTCATTAATCAATGTGGTTTTGTCTACTTAGATGACATTCTCATCTTCTCCAAAACGAAAGCAGAACATGAGGTCCATGTCAGACAATTCCTTCAGCACCTACTGGAAAATAGGCTCTTTGTGAAGGGGAGAAATGTGAATTCCACATGAATTCAGTGGTGTTCCTGGGCTACATCATCACTCGAGATAATCTACAGCCTGACCCAGCAAAGGTTCCAGCAGTGCTGGACACTCCAAAACCACCCGACCGTCGGCAGCTTCAGCACTTTCTTGGGTTTGCTCACTTTTACAGATGGTTCATCAGAGATTTCAGTAAAATCACTTTGCCTCTCACCAGGTTAACATCACCCAAGGTGTCATTTCAGTGGGACCAGCCGGCTCAAGAAGCCTTCACCCGTCTCAAGGAGCGGTTTGCCACTGCACCCATCCTTCGCCAGCCAGACCTCACTCAACAGTTCATGGTGGAGGTGGACGTGTCAGAATCAGGAGTCGGAGCAGTACTTTCTCAACGATTCGAAGGTAAGCTCCACCCCTGTGCCTTTTTCTCCCGTCGTCTCTCCCCAGCTGAGAAGAATTATGACATCGGAGATCGCGAACTGCAATGCTCCCGTAATGTTAAACCAGACGCTCTGTCCCAGCGTGACATTCCATGTTCCAATTGCCAGTCTTGGTAGCCGGGGACCTCCACTCCTGGCCGCCACCCGGCTCACAATGCACCCGACCCCTACGGTGCCTCTTGCAGGTGGTGGGCCTGCAGGAAGATGGGCCCATGTCCCTTTTTCGGGCTGTGCCTGGCCGGGCCCCATGGACTATCCCGGGCAGGCTGAACTGTTCCCTCAATGGTCTTGTCATAGGGGTCTAGTTCCTGCCCCAAGTGGAGGAGTTTAAGTATCTTGGGGTCTTGTTCACGAGTGATGGGAGAAGGGAGTGGGAGATCGACAGATGTATTGGTGTACTGGTATGTTGTGGTGAAGAGAGAGCTGAGTGTAAAAGTGAAGCTCTCAATTTACTGGTCGATCTACGTCCCAACCTTTACCTATGGTCACGAGCTGTGGGTAGTGACCGAAAGAACGAGATCGAAGATACAAGCAGCAGAGATGGGCTTCCTCCGAAGGGTGGCTGGCCTCTCCCTTAGAGATGGTGTGAGAAGTTCGACCATTCGGGAGGGGCTCAGAGTAGAGCCGCTGCTCCTCCGCATCGAAAGGAGCCATTTGAGGTGGTTCGGGCATCTGACAAGGATGCCTCCTGGGCGCCTCTTGGGTGAAGTGCTCCAGGCATGCCCCACTGGGAGGAGGCACCGGGGCAGAACCAGGACACACTCGAGAGATATATCTCTCGGCTGGCCTGGGAATGCCTGGGTGTTCCCCCGGACAAGCTGGAGGAGGTGGCTGCAGAGAGGGAGTTCTGGGCTTCTCTGTTTGGGATGCTGCCCCCGCGACCCGGCCCCGGATAAGCAGAAGAACATACCTGCTTTCTGCATGATCGGATCCTTTACATGGGAGATCGAAGAGCTCATCCAGGAACAGGCCCCCCTGATCGACTCTTCGTCCCAGCAGCTGTCCGATCCCAAGTGCTCTAGTGGGTCCACACTGCCTGTTTTTCCTGTCATCCTGGAGTTAACCGCACCATATCGTTCCTGCAAGGGTAATTCTGCCTGCCCACCCTCATCAAGGACTCAAGTGAGTATGTAACCGCCTGCACTACTTGTGCCCAAAATAAGCACTCTAATCAACCCCCGTCTGGTTGTCTACAGCCGCTTCCCACGCCTGGCCTACCTGGGTCTCACATTTCTCTGGATTTCATCACTGGACTGCCGCCATCTGCAGGTAACACCACAATATTAACCATTGTTGATCGCTTCTCCAAAGCTGCCCATTTCGTAGCGTTCCCAAAGCTCCCTACGGCCCTGGAGACGGCCCAACTACTCACCACATGTTTTTCGGCTTCAGGGCATTCCTGTGGACATTGTCTCGGATCGGGGTCCTCAGTTCACGTTGCGGGTGTGGAAGGAGTTTTGCTCTGCCAGAGGTGCCAAGGTCAGCCTCTCCTCCGGCTTCCACCCACAAAGTAACCGCTAAACGGAGCACATTAACCAAGAGTTGGAGGCTGCCCTCTGCTGCGTTGCCTCTCATAATCAGGCCATCTGGAGCGAACACCTGCCATGGATCGAGTATGCTCACAACAGTCAAACGTCCTCTGCTACTGGTGTATTGCCCTTTGAAGCATCTTTAGGATACCAACCACCTCTGTTTCCCATGGTTGAAGGTGAGCATGCTGTCCCATCTGTCCAACATCATCTCCACAGGTGCCGTCGAGCCTGGCGAGCTACTCGAGTGGTGTTACTCCGGACCAAGGACCATAATAAAGCACTCACAGATTGCCACCAGACAGCCGCCCCTGAGTATGTGGTGGGGCAGAAGATATGGCTCTCCACTCGATTCGTGCCCTTACGGGCCTAATCTAAGAGACTCTCTCCCAACTTTATTGACTCATTTGAAATCAGTGCTATAATCAACCCTCCCTCCGTCCGACTGAAACTGCCACACAATATGCGTATTTAAGATGTGTTCCATGTCTCTCAGGTCAAGCCAGTGCTCTCCAGCCCGTTGTGCCCTCCTTCCAGGCCCCCGCTGCCCCCCCGGCTCGTGGATGGCCAGCTGGTTTACAACATCACCTGCATCATGGACTCCCGACGCCAGGGTAGGGGATTTCAGTACCTGGTTGATTAGGAGGGCTACGGGCTAGAGGAATGTTCCTGGGTGCCCCGGTCGGCTATCATGGATAAGGGAATGCTCCGGGAGTTCCACCGCCAGCACCCCCAGGTAAGCCCGGTGGGTCGCCGGGGGGGGACTGTCATGGTCCCTGTGTCTGACCGGCCAGCCCAGTGTGGCTACAAATGTTTTTGTTTTTGTTCTGTCTTTTCTCTCGCCTTGCTCTCTCTCTCCTGTTTCTCTGCCTGGGCGGAGCTCAGATTGGGTTCCCGCCCTTGGCCCACGCACCTGCAGCTGATCAGCAGCCTCCCCTCCACCTGCAAAAGTAATATTAATGCAAATAGTTTTTTCTCCCAGGACTGCTGCTTGGGGCTCGCTCTGACTCTGCTCTCCCTTGTTTCAGTGACTCCGTGAGCGAAGCTCTGTAACCCTCCTCCTACCCCGCAGCTTATGGTGCCTGCTCTGGAAAATTCCCAGTGTGTAGTACTTTTCCTGAACAGTACAGGATAAGTACTACACTGGGAATTTTCCAGTACTACTTATACTGGAAAATTCCCCAGCCTTCTGAAGTGACTCTCTGTTTTTGGACTCCGATACCACACACGTAGTGTGACTCTTGTCTCATGATGTTTCGTGACTATCGAGTGAATTACTGAGATTGCCCTAATATGTTTAGTGCTTCATAGTTTAGCTCTTGTTCATAGTGTCCAATAGCAAGTTCTAGTACTGAATCTAGTTACTCTGAGTTTCTTTCTTGCCATAGTTAATTCTCAGCCCCTGACTTTGTAGCATTGCGTTAGTGTATGAGTTTGAGCAACTCCTTTAGTCATGTTTTGTGATTTTGCATTTTACAATTTTTTCCTTGTGTGTTATCTTTGCATGCCAAAAATCTTGTTTTACACTGTTCCTCCAAGCCTCCGTGTGGTGTGTGCATCCTAATCCTTGAGTTGGCTGCCCGGCCGTGACACATCTATTGGCATCGATGGTACAGCACTCGCCTGGTTTACCTCGTATCTCTCTGTCCATTCAGTTTGCTCAATTACGCACTCACAGATCACTATCTGCTCCAGTAAATTCCGGTGCACCCCAGGGCTCTGTCCTGGGTCCTTTACTTTTTATTATCTATCTCCTACCCCTAGGTAATATACTCAAGAAATATAACATCCAATTTCCCTGCTATGCAGATGACACCCAGCTCTACTTATCTTCCAAACCTACAGCTACTATCCCACCCACATCTATTTCTGATTGTTTAAGTGAAATCAAGGTCTGGTTTACTCACAACTTTCTTAAACTTAATGGCAATAAAACAGAATTTATTCTAATGGGCACCAAATCAAAACTGACTAAAGTTCCAACCAGAAGTCTTTCATTATCCATTGAAAACTCTGTTGTCACACCTTCCCCTCAAGTTCTGAGTCTTGGTGTCATCCTTGACAGTACTCTTTCTTTCACGGCACATATAAATAATCTCAGTCAGTCTTCCTATTTTCATTTTCGTAATATTAACTGCCTTCGTCCTTCGCTCTCTCCAAACAGTACCACCATTCTTGTCAATGCTCTTGTCATATGTTGTTTAGATTACTGTAATTCTCTTCTCTGTGGTCTACTTCATAAATCTCTCCATAAATTGAACATACAACACCTGTTCTTAAACAGCTCCACTGGCTTCCAGTTCACCTCCGTTTCAATTTCATGATCCTGCTTCTTACTTTCAAAGCTCTTCGTGACCTTGCTCCCCCACATATATCTGATCTTCTCCATATGTACTTACCCCCTCGTACACTCCGCTTCTTCAACTTCCCTTCTGTCTGTTCAAACTGCTCGCTTGACTTCCATGGGACGCAGAGTCTTTGGTTGTTCTTCCCCAAGACTTTGGAATGCACTTCCACCAGATCTTCGGACTACAAACTCTCTCACCACTTTTAAATCGCGTGTTAAAACCCATCTATTCAAAATTACATACCCTTCATTATGATTCTGTCTTAACCTATTTTTACCTCGTTTAGCTTTTATACTTGCCTTTACACTTTAATGCCTGTTCTTTTTATTTACCTTATGTTTTTATGTATTTATTTATTTTTATGCTATTGTTAGGTGACCTTGAGGGTCTATAATGGGCCCTATTAATAAAATGTATTATTATTATTATTTTTATTAAAAAAAACAAAAAAATATTCTGATGATGACAATTTTACAGTCAAAAACTATTGAAATTTGGACCGTTTAAAAAAAAAAAAAAAAAACATTGCCTTTTGAGATATTTACCATGAACATTGCTAAATATGAATTATAGTTTGATATTATGGCATATTGGGAGCTGCTAGTGTAATCTCGTGACTTGGAAGAGAACTGCAGGCTCAACCTCTGTGTGGGTCTTTTGTTGTAAAATTCCCAGCTCACCGCAATACATATTGCTCCTGGTGTGTTGGTTGAACAAACACAACATTCATTATTCTGTTACACAATTGAAAAACTGTCATGATCCGGAGTCCGTGACTCCGTGTTTATGTTTTAGTTTATTATTATTCTGTGGTTTTGGTTATCTTGGGTGTTTGTACTCTTCTGTTTCATGGTTCATGTTCCTATGTTCTGTGTCCCCCAGTCTGTGTTAAGTTGGTGTGTGTTGTGTCATTACGTGTATGTGTTTCCTGTTTTACTTTGAAGGTCCGTGTCTGTTTTCAGTGTGTTCAGTTTACTTTTTCCCTGTCTCGTCGGGTCTGATTACTTCCAGCTGTGCCCTCCTTTTGTGTCTCATTCCCTCGTTATCCTTCTGTGTATTTTAACCTCGTGTCTGCCTCTGTTAGTTGCTGGTTCGTCTGCGTTGTTACCCTCCATGTTCTCGTGTGTTCTCCCTGCATCTCCGTTTCATGTTTCAGGTTTGTTTTTGCTTAGCTTTTCCCAGTTTAGTTTACTCTTAGGTTTTGGTTTTTTGTCCACCTTATCTCCGTTTGTGTCACTCTTTGGTTAATAAAGCTCGCTCACCACTTAGCAGTCTGCATCTTGGGTCCATTTATATTTACACACGGCCTGCCTCGGCACCCCGTGACAGAACAAACCAGCCAGCATGGACCCAGCGGCTTGCAATCCGTCTGAGGAGGTTAAGGATGACATCATTTATAATGTGGAGAATCTTCTCAGTCTGTGGCTGGAACACCCCCCGGAAGAGCTTCGCCGCGCAGTGGAAAGCCGGCTACAACGGCTCTTTTCCGGCCTGCCATGGCTATTGGAGTCGCTTCCCCCGACCATGCAGGCCTTTCTCCACCTCACGCCACACCTTTTTTCCGCCACAACTACCTCGCTGCCCGACCCGCCGGATGTGGTTTTGCCCGGCCCGTCGGAGCCGTCTGCGGGGAAGAAACGGCGATCACGCCACCGGCGCGCCACCCCACAGCCGGACGAGCGGACTCCTAATTCGCCAGCTGTGGTGAGTGAGGACTCTTTTCCGTTTTCGGACTGTGTGACTGTTTATTCCGGGGCTGTGTTTTGTGTGGCAGATACTAATGTGAACAGCTATTCACCCGCTCAGCAGCTTCAAGCCCAGTTAGCTGCCCAGCAGCCACTGTCAGCTCAGTCTCCAGTGTCAGCTGCTCACACTTTGTCAGCTCAGTCTCCAGTGTCAGCTGCTCACACTTTGTCAGCTCAGTCTCCAGTGTCAGCTGCTCACACTTTGTCAGCTCAGTCTCCAGTGTCAGCTGCTCACTCTCTGTCAGCTCAGTCTCCAGTGCTCCCAGTTTCACCCGCAGCTCAGTCTCCAGTGCTCCCAGTTTCACCCGCAGCTCAGTCTCCAGTGCTCCCAGTTTCACTCGCAGCTCAGTCTCCAGTGCTCCCAGTTTCACCCGCAGCTCAGTCTCCAGTGCTCCCAGTTTCACCCGCAGCTCAGTCTCCAGTGCTCCCAGTTTCACCCGCAGCTCAGTCTCCAGTGCTCCCAGTTTCACCCGCAGCTCAGTCTCCAGTGCTCCCAGTTTCACCCGCAGCTCAGTCTCCAGTGCTCCCAGTTTCACCCGCAGCTCAGTCTCCAGTGCTCCCAGTTTCACCCGCAGCTCAGTCTCCAGTGCTCCCAGTTTCACCCGCAGCTCAGTCTCCAGTGCTCCCAGTTTCACCTGCAGCTCAGTCTCCAGTGCTCCCAGTTTCACCCGCAGCTCAGTCTCCAGTGCTCCCAGTTTCACCCGCAGCTCAGTCTCCAGTGCTCCCAGTTTCACCCGCAGCTCAGTCTCCAGTGCTCCCAGTTTCACCCGCAGCTCAGTCTCCAGTGCTCCCAGTTTCACCCGCAGCTCAGGCCCCTGTGCCGCCTGTAGTTCAGGCCCCTGTGCCGCCTGTAGTTTAGGCCCCTGTGCCGCCTGTAGTTCAGGCTCCAGTGCCACTTTCAGTTCAGGCTCCAGTGCCACTTTCAGTTCAGGCTCCAGTGCCACTTTCAGTTCAGGCTCCAGTGACTTTTTCAGTTCAGGCTCCAGTGCCCCTTTCAGTTCAGGCTCCAGTGCCCCCCGTAGCTCCAGTGCCCCCCGTAGCTCCAGTGCCCCCCGTAGCTCCAGTGCCCCCCGTAGCTCCAGTGCCCCCCGTAGCTCCAGTGCCCCCCGTAGCTCCAGTGTCCCCCGTAGCTCCGTCGCTCATTCCGTCACCAGTCTCACACACTCACTTTATGCAGGGAGAAAGTCTAAGTTCCACCCAGGGAGATTCTTGCGCTTTAGCTGCTTCAGGCGAAGTAATGCACTCCAGGGCCTCCCCAGAAGCTAGGTTTCACCCCCCAGCTGTTTCTGGACCCCTGAAGATTAAGCAGCCCTCAGAGAACTCCTCCGTGTCAGTGTTGCCTGGGCAAAGCCAGTGCTCAGTGCATTGCCAGCTGCCTTTATGTCGGCTAGTGGACTCTTTGCCTCGTGTCTCCGCTGGAGGGTCCGAAGGACCGCTCCGGCCTTTGCCTCGTGTCTCCGCTGGAGGGTCCGAAGGACCGCTCCGGCCTTTGTTTCCTGTCGTCGCTGGAGGGTCCGAAGGACCGCTCCGGCCTTTGCCTCGTGTCTCCGCTGGAGGGTCCGAAGGACCGCTCCGGCCTTTGCTTCCTGTCGTCGCTGGAGGATCCAAGGGATCCGTCCACCCTGCAGCGCCTCCGTCTCGGGCTTCCACGCCGTCGCCTGCAGCGCCTCCGTCTCGGGCTTCCACGCCGTCGCCTGCAGCGCCTCCGTCTCGGGCTTCCACGCCGTCGCCTGCAGCGCCTCCGTCTCGACCATCCACGTCATCGCCTGCAGCGCCTCCGTCTCCGGCTTCCACGCCGCCGCCTGCAGCGCCTCCGTCTCCGGCTTCCACGCCACCGCCTGCAGCGCCTCCGTCTCCGGCTTCCACGCCGCCGCCGCCTGCAGCGCCTCCGTCTCCGGCTTCCACGCCGCCGCCGCCTGCAGCGCCTCCGTCTCCGGCTTCCACGCCGCCGCCGCCTGCAGCGCCTCCGTCTCCGGCTTCCACGCCGCCGCCGCCTGCAGCGCCTCCGTCTCCGGCTTCACGCCGCCGCCGCCTGCAGCGCCTCCGTCTCCGGCTTCCACGCCGCCGCCAGCTGCAGCGCCTCCGTCTCCGGCTTCCACGCCGCCGCCAGCTGCAGCGCCTCCGTCTCCGGCTTCCACGCCGCCGCCAGCTGCAGCGCCTCCGTCTCCGGCTTCCACGCCGCCGCCAGCTGCGCTTCCGTCTCCGGCTTCCACGCCGTCACCTGCAGCCGCTTCTTCCACGCCAGCTGCAGCCGCTTCTTCCACGCCAGCTGCAGCCGCTTCTTCCACGCCAGCTGCAGCCGCTTCATCCACGCCAGCTGCAGCCGCATCATCCACGCCAGCTGCAGCCGCATCATCCACACCAGCTGCAGCCGCATCATCCACGCCAGCTGCAGCTGCAGCTTCTGCTTCTGCGTCGTCTGGCCCAGCCTCGTCTGGCCCAGCCTCCGTGCCTTCAGCCTCGTCTGGCCCAGCCTCCGTGTCTTCGCCTTCAGCGTCGCCTGGTCCTGCCCAGTCTGGGTCTGCAGCTAACTGGCCACTTTCCAGGCCACTGGCCAGGCGCCATCGCCGTCGTGGGCGGCCCCCGGACCACCTTTGCCTGAATTGCCGCCGTTGCCTTCCGCACAGCCGGCCCCCGGACGCCCTTTGCCTGAGTCGCCGCCGTTGCCTTCCGCACGGCCGGCCCCCTGAACTGTGTCCACGTCGCCACCGCTGCCGTCCCCACGGCCGACCCCCTGAACTGTGCCCACATCGGCGCCGCGCCCTTCCGCACGGCCGGCCCCCGGGGCCGGCCCCCTGAACTGTTCTGCTTTGGACTTTGTGTTCTTGTGCTCGGGTGTGTTTCTTTTCTTTGGGTTTCGGACTCGTGTTTTGTTTTTGTTTTTTGGCTTTCTGGTGCTCCTGTTTTGTTTTGCCTCGGGCCCTCCGTCCTGGACCCCCTCCGCCCACCCTGGTCGGGTTGTTTTCTGTTTTTCTGGTTGTTTTGTTTCTTGTTGGGCTGTCTGGAGCCAGCCTTTGAGGGGGGGTCCTGTCATGATCCGAAGTCCGTGACTCCGTGTTTATGTTTTAGTTTATTATTATTCTGTGGTTTTGGTTATCTTGGGTGTTTGTACTCTTAAGTTGGTGTGTGTTGTGTCATTACGTGTATGTGTTTCCTGTTTTACTTTGAAGGTCCGTGTCTGTTTTCAGTGTGTTCAGTTTACTTTTCCCCTGTCTCGTCGGGTCTGATTACTTCCAGCTGTGCCCTCCTTTTGTGTCTCATTCCCTCGTTATCCTTCTGTGTATTTTAACCTCGTGTCTGCCTCTGTTAGTTGCTGGTTCGTCTGCGTTGTTACCCTCCATGTTCTCGTGTGTTCTCCCTGCATCTCCGTTTCATGTATCAGGTTTGTTTTTGCTTAGCTTTTCCCAGTTTAGTTTACTCTTAGGTTTTGGTTTTTTGTCCACCTTATCTCCGTTTGTGTCACTCTTTGGTTAATAAAGCTCGCTCACCACTTAGCAGTCTGCATCTTGGGTCCATTTATATTTACACACGGCCTACCTCGGCACCCCGTGACAAAAACAGAATAATATTTAACAAAAATGAAAACAGAGACAAAAAAATTTACTTTTTGTGAGCTTGAGGTCATCTTGATATGTAATACACTCAAATCTGCCTAATCTTACCTAAATCTGCCTGGATACAAAAGTAATATCTGATCAGTGTTTAGGCCCTGCCCTTTCTTCTTGTTTTTCACTGAAGGGCGGTGTGCAGGATTCATCAACACAGCATGTCAATAAAAGGCAATGGCAATGCAATAAAATGGAATGACTAAGGTCAGAAAATCTGAAAGCTGTCATGAGCTCATTTTTACCAAGCTATTTGCTCTTGTTCATTTTACTGTATTCCTACTTTTGTTATGCTATGTCCTCTTCTGTGTTTACCTCCTCATGTCAGCTACAGGGGCAATTTCATCTAAACATAATGCACAAGACTGGAGATGTCATCCTGGGGGGATTGTTTCCAGTCCACTTTTTCTCAAGTGTTCCTGACCTGTCTTTTGCCTCAGAGCCACAACAGCCTTCTTGCCATGGGTAAGTATGACATGGTGAAATAGGGAAGTAAAACAAGGTAAATATGACAGGGAAACAACAAAAAAAGAGAGAACAGGGACAAACCTAATGCTAATTTAAATATAAATGTTATGTCTAACGTAAATCTACTTTGTTTTCTTTACCGAAGCTCAGAGTAACGCATATTGAATGAAGCTTCTTCTTGATTATTTTTTAGTTAAAATATCCCTTTAATTGTTGTTACTCATACAAACAATTAAGGAAACTGAATATCTTTGCAACATGTTTTCTAATTATCCTGATGTATTTTTCAAATCAAAATGTTTTTTGTTAGTTTCTATGTTCAGGGGTTTAGGCAAGCACAAACCATGGCTTTTGCTATTGATGAGATCAACAACAACTCCAGCTTGTTACCTAATGTGACTGTGGGATACACTCTTTATGACAACTGTGCTGAACTTGGAATTGGATTCCGAGGAGCATTGTCATTAGCCAGTGGTCAAGAGGAACAAATTATATTACATAATACATGTGTTGGAAAACCTCCAGTTCTAGCGATCGTGGGTGAAACTTCCTCTACACGTTCTATTGCCATCTCCAGCATCTTAGGTTTGTACAGAGTACCCATGGTAAGTTTTCAGTTTAACCATCAAATATTATTTATGGTTATATTGATTTAACTGTAAATTTAATGTCAAAAAAAATGTACGATATATATTGTCTGTGGTTTTCACAGGTGAGTTATTTTGCCACATGTTCCTGTTTGAGTGACCGTCAAAAGTATCCATCCTTCTTTAGGACGATCCCAAGTGATGCTTTCCAGGTTAAAAATCAATCAGGACAAGTACAAAAAGTCAATACCAGCTGATGAGCAGCACTCATGTTTTAATCTGTATTCACTTAGGTACGTGCTATGATTCAGATCCTAAAACATTTTGGCTGGACTTGGGCAGGTTTGCTCATCACTGACGATGATTATGGACTTCATGCAGCCAGATCCTTACAATCCGAGCTCAGTTTGTCTGGTGAAGGTTGCCTTGCCTACGTTGAAGTTTTACCCTGGGACAAAGACACTGATGAACTCAGGAGGATTGTGGATGTGATGAAACAATCAACAGCTCGAGTGGTCATTGCCTTTGTACATTTGAGTCACATGATAAACCTTATGGAGGAGGTGCAGTTTTAAAAGAATTTGATTGTTTCTTGGTATAAAAATCTGCATCTCTACACTGTGTAAAAGATGTATTACATTTTTATTTGAATGAATACAGAACACAAATGATATAGAATAAGTTTTAACATAAGGAAATACTTCAGTCATATGTTAATGTCACCAAAGTATTTGTGAAATGATCACTTTTTACATTTGGTAAAATATAATGCACAGGTAGCCAAGCAGAATGTAACAGGCCTACAGTGGTTGGCCAGTGAAGGCTGGACAGCAACAGGTGCTGTGCTCCAAACACCTAAGTTCATGCCATACCTGGGTGGTACACTGGGTATTGCTATTCGCCGAGGAGAAATACCAGGGCTCAGGGAATTCCTATTACAAATACGTCCTGACCTACATCACAATAATAACTATGGAAATAGCATGGTGAGAGTTTAAAATTTTACTATGGTAGTTTTTTGTTGTCAATATTAAAACAAAGCACAAAATAAAAATTCGGCAATAACATATTTCAGGTGAATCAGTTCTGGGAATTCACATTTCAGTGCAGATTTGCTCCAGCTCCAGCAGGCTGGCTGGAAGGTGGAGGTGCAATATGCACTGGAAAGGAAGATCTAGAAAATGTGAATACTAAGTTCTTGGATGTTTCCAACCTCCGGCCTGAGTACAATGTGTACAAAGCTGTTTATGCTCTGGCATATGCCCTTGATGACATGCTGCAGTGCAAGCCAAGAAGAGGGCCTTTCAGTGGGCACAGCTGTGCCACTTTGCAATCACTGGAGCCATGGCAGGTGTGATATTAGTTTATACTTCATCTATGAGTAAATCATTTGTTCTATAATTAATTTCAGAACAAGATGCACCCTGTAGGATAAAAAAAAAAAATCCAATAAGATTAAGTATAAAAAAGCTGAAGTGAACTAATTGGATTTTTCATATTGAGTGAAAGTAGTATTAATGTTATTTATATTAGAGCACATTAACTGATATGCATATATATGGCAATTAGAGATGTCCGTGTTTAACTTAGAATTGGATTTTAATGCATTTATATGTACAGGTATAACAAGTGCAAGATTTAATTTGCCTGTACTTTGAAATCTATTTCTTATATATTACTTTTCTAATTTATTAATTTATCATTTTTAACAGCTTCTTTATTACTTGGAAAGGGTAAATTTCTCCACTCCATTTGGTGATCAAGTGTCATTTGATGAAAATGGTGATGTGGTGCCAATTTATGATGTGATGAACTGGTTGTGGCTCCCTGATGGAAGCACTAAAGTTCAGAATGTGGGTGAAGTTAAGAGGTCAGCTTTCAAAGTTGAAGAAATCATACTTGATGAAGACAAAATCTTCTGGAACTTTGAATCTAAAAAGGTTATACATGGCTTGTCAGACTTCACCTTTTGTCACATGTACAGTGAATTTCATTCTAGTAGGTAATATTTAATTTTGTCCAACAGCCAGTTCGATCAGTATGCAGTGAGAGCTGTCCTCCTGGTACCCACATGGTAAGAAAGAAGGGGGAACCCAAATGTTGTTTTGACTGCATCCCTTGTTCTGAGGGAAAAATCACTAATAAGAGAAGTAAGTATTTATCTTTCAACATGCCATATTTAACTTAATTCATATTAACTATAATATGCATTTTACCATCCTCCCCTTTCTTCATCTTTTTCCTATTTATCAGACTCCTTGGAATGCACCAGTTGTCCAGAGGATTTTTGGTCAAACCCCCAACGTGACCACTGTGTTCCCAAGAAGACAGAGTTCCTCTCTTACTTTGAGCCTCTGGGTATTTGTTTGACAGCAGCCTCATTACTGGGCACATTTATATGTACTGTTGTTCTAGGGATCTTTATCTACCATCGCAGAACACCCATAGTACGTGCCAACAATTCAGAACTTAGTTTCCAGGTATTACTGTCACTCAAGTTATGTTTTCTGTGTTCACTGTTGTTCATCGGACGACCCAGGATGTGGACATGCCAACTCAGGCATGCAGCATTTGGGATAAGCTTTGTGCTTTGTGTCTCATGCATCCTGGTAAAAACCATGGTTGTTCTGGCTGTGTTCAAAGTCTCCAAGCCAGGAGGGGGAACCAGTCTGAAGTGGTTTGGTGCTATGCAGCAGAGAGGAACAGTTCTGTGCCTTACATCAATTCAAGCAGCCATTTGCACTGCCTGGCTTGTTTCTGCTTCTCCAACTCCACATAAAAACACCCAATACCAAAATGATAAGATTGTTTATGAATGTACAGTTGGGTCCACTGTTGGTTTTGCGGTGTTATTGGGTTATATTGGCATGTTGGCTGTCCTCAGTTTTCTAATTGCATTCCTAGTAAGGAATCTCCCTGATAGTTTTAATGAGGCCAAGCTCATCACATTCGGCATGCTGATCTTCTGTGCTGTGTGGGTGGCCTTTGTTCCTGTCTATATCAGCTCACCGGGAAATTATGCAGATGCAGTGGAGGTATTTGCCATCCTGGCCTCAAGTTTTGGACTCTTGATCACACTGTTTGGACCCAAATGTTACATAATCCTGTTGAGACCGGAGATCAACACAAAAAAGGCCGTAATGGGTCGTGGTGCTGAATTGTAAAAATTGATCCACATAAATTAAAATACATGCATGAAAATAAATACATATAAATTAATAGAGCATGAATATATAAATAATTAGATTCATGCAAGACTCATATTGCTCATACTTGTATATCTTGCCTTTCTAATGTCTGTGCCTCTCTGATGTGTATTCAGAAATATATTGGCCAGGGTTTATAATACTCTTATATGAATTTCAAAGTATCGGCAACAGAAATAGTTGATACAAAGAAGCTTTAATCCATTTTTCAAATAAATGAAGTTTATGCAAGATTGTTAGAATTTTAAACTGTATAACCAATACAAAAACTGCAGGTCACCTTCAGTGATCTGCAGTGAGTATATGGTTTTAGTGACTTTTAAATACAAGGATGTTTTATTTTTGAGCACTAATTTTGGATTACAAGCAACTGAGACATTTGGCTTTCACTATTACGCATTCATACATATCATAGCAGCTATTTTCTTTCTTGCTTTCTTGCTTGACCTGTTTGAATTCTGATTGATGGTACTGTGAAGATAGAGGAGGGTTTTTTTCACCAGGTGACAGGATGTTTAGAGGTTACAACAGTTATTTGGAAGAGCCTCAGGGCAGAATCTAGTGGCGTTTGAAGTTAAAGCATATTTTTTAAAGATTTGTTTATTGATTTTCCAAATGATTTAAACAAGGTAGACAGAGAACAAAATAAAATCAATAAATAAAATAAAATATGTAAAAATAAATGGAAAATTAAGTAGATAATAATAGTGTGCACTCACCAAGAATAGCCAGCTTGTGTATACACACATACTGATATACACACTCACTCATGGAAATACGGCCTTATATTATTAAAAAAATGCACATACAAAAAAACCCCATACAAACAAGGAAACAGACAGTGCTGAAAGAACACACTGTGAGACAATAGGTTTTAAATTGGTTTCCCCAGGGCTTCAGGCTAGAGTTTAGTCCAAAGATTCCAAGTCAGTGAGAGAGGGATCCGATAAAACGGCTGTAGCAATGAGCTGTGTCCTACTCCGTTGCAGTCAATCTAACATCTCCATCTCCTGTCCTACCATCTCCTGTCCTACCATTGTCCAGCACATGCAAGCTCCTCAGGCTATCTTCAAAAACCACAACAGCACGTCTCCCATACAAATTAAATGGGTACAGTCATATCTGTTCATCGTCGGTCATCTCTCCACATTCCAAAAAAGACAAAAAATTTCCCCACTTTTTTCCCCATCCTTTTAAAGGAAGCATGTTTACCCTTAATCAAAAAAAGTAAGTTTCTCTAAAGTTTTGGATTTGGACAACATCAACAGCCAAGTTCTTAAATGAGGTCTAGCAATGAATCTCCAAGATTTGGCTATATGTATTTTGCTTGTAACAAGCAGTAGATTGCATGTTTCTGGTGAGCTTTTCTCAGTTGGCTTTCGGTGGGGAAAATCCCTAGAATACATAGTGAGCCGTTTGGGATATTTCGGCCTTGTAGTCCAAGTGTTCGCTCGATGATGGGGGGAAATGGGAACACACGTGCAAAAAAGATGTGATTTCCCCTTGTTCAGCACTCTCAGGTAATCTGACAAGTTTTAGATTGGATCTCTGGCTTCTGTTTTCCAGGTCGTCCACCTTTAGTAGGAATTCCTGAAGTTTCTTATGAAGGGAAGCCTCTTTTCTTGTAAGGGAGGAGACGTCGTCTTCAATTTTACTAATACGGGTTTCAGCTGAGGTAAGCCTCTCTGACAACACCCCAATTGCGTCCTTTATTTCTTGGTTTGATGTTATAACTTCATGTAGTTGAGTAGTGAAGTGTGTTTTCAGCAACTGAATTGTGGCCAGAACACTAGCCTCGGTCTGTCGGGGGCTAGCTTCTTCCATCTTCTCAGTCTCAAGTTCATTGCTAGCATCATCATCTGATCCTTCCTTTCTGGCTGTTTTAGGCTTATGTGTATGGTTAAGCAGCATCTTGACTGGCTGGGTCAGAGCAGAAGCTTGTGTTGGGACAAGTGCCAATAGAAAGATGGCTTTAGCTGCGGCAGAAACGCGATGAGAGGATGTAAAGCTCGGAGCCCGAAGTTTTGCTGCTGTTCAGATAGACGCCATAACCAGAAGCCCTAAAGCATTTTTTTTATTGTGTACTGAGAGCTTTTACCTAATGTTATTCTCACATTTTACACAATTCAATTCTATTTTATTTTATTTATACAGCACCAAATTACAACAACAGTCGCATCAAGGCACTTTATATTGTAAAGGTACACCCTACAATAATGCATAGAGAGAAAACGTACATATAAGCTGCTCAAAAATTTAAGGGAATATTGGATCTTGATGAATTAATTTGTCATAAAGTTGCTCAGCAGTGTGTATTGCTCCAACGTGTCTATATGTAATCACAACAGTACCTGGGAATGGTCCTGGTGACGTGGCGGGGATGGGCCAGTCAATGGCATAACTACCTTTTTCATCCAGGAACTGGATGAACCCAGGGCACACTCCACCAGACAGTGGGTCATTCTGATTCTTTCAAAATCTTCCAAGACATATCCTTGGAACATATGTAAAACTTTGCAACAATATTCCTCCACAAATCATCTCATCACTAATGATGGATAATGTTACACTCAGTATACTTGCACCAGGGCAGTTATGCAGTTCATTCACACCTGTCACATATGCTCACTCTGAACCTATTCATGTTTTTGAGAAAATGGTCCACTCAAAGACGTGGCAGTTCTGTTGTTCTCTGGCAAATGCCAATCGAGCTGCGGAACAACGGGCTGCATTGGGTAGCTACCACCACGCATGCTGCTTGGACTCATGGATGTGTGTTTTTTTTAATGACAGAGTAGTTAAAAACATCCTAGAGTTGCTCACAGCAGGCTACTTTGAAGGCTTCTGGCAGTCTTTAGTCCTCCTGATGGAAGTGCACACTCTTTATTTCAAACAAGAAATTACATAATATTATATTAACAGTTGCACCCATTTATACACACAGCCCCCTGTTTTAGACACTAATATTTAATTGAACAATTAAATGATAAACCATTTTGTATCCATGTGAGGTCTATTCATGGATTATTCCATAACAAATTAAGCAGATAAAAAAGTGACCAACTTTGTAAGTAAATCGATTTCTAAAGGTTGTATTGCCAAGAAATTCTCACCAGATAACCAATCCAATCCACACATGCAAAGATGCATAGATGTCCATAAATCATGTTATGTGTAATAATGAGAAATGACAGAGAAAAATGACTGAAAACTGAAATGTATTTAATACATTGTACAACAAGCCTTTGTTGGGGACAGCTCCACACAGGAGACATGTGTCTCCATCTGTCTCTCCTGTGTGGAGAACCTAGTCGAATGCATTCCTCAAGTGTGATTTTGGCCCATTCTTCCACAAAAACCAAAACGTCTCCAAATCCGGAAGGATCCATGGACCCCTTGTATAAACTCAGAGCTGTAGGTTTTTCCGTAAAATTTTCATTTGGAGTCACATCAGGCAATTGGCTGGGCCATTCATAGACCATTTTCTTTTTCTGTAAGTTTCTTTCACTGGATGCTTGGGATCATTTAGAGGAGTTTCTTTTAGGGTTTTGTTATCTTTCACTTAGCGTCAGCCATAATAAAAAGGGCTCACATTTTCCATCTTAGTAGACACCGTCAAACATCCTCCATTTCAGTCGTCATACCCCAACACTGTAAACGGGTGGACTCAATTGCAGGACTCAGAATCTTTGAAAACACAAGAAGGAGTGATATGTACAACAGTGCTGGGGTTGGGGACTCCAGGAAATCCAAGGGGGGAAAGGGTAGGTCACACTCACTCCTCTTCAACCACACACTCCGATCTGCAAGCCACACTCCAACTCACTCTCAATGCCTTGGGTTAGTAAGTGACAGGTCCAGGAGGCCTGTTTTCAAAGAGAATACAAGTTAGTTCATATGCAAGATACAAACGAGAACGAAGAGTAGTTTAGAGCCGGGGCTACACTGACACTAATCGTACAACAATCCAGCGACGAGTAGCACCACTTCATTGTCTTAATTAGCAACAGGAACACAGAGATAATGAGGCGCAGATGGGAAGATGAACCGCAGGTATGTGGGCCAAAGCAGGAACCCATAATGAGTTCCACCCAGGCAGGAGAGAGAGCAAGAGAGAGTATCACCAACAGCAAAACACTGTCACAGCTGATCCGTCTTAGGCAGACATGCCGGCTGTCACAAACACAGCAAAGTTTTCAGGTTTGATACATAAACATAAATTGTCATGATTTGAAAATGTATGTAGTGTATTCTTATAATATTGCCTCAGGTAAGCATGTATTATGTGAAAAGTACTGGTCCAAGCACCGAACCCCATGGAACTCCAACTAATGTATTTGTGTGAGGACAGGTATATATTCTCGGGCTGCAGCTATCAATTATTTCAGTAATTGATAAATCTATCAATTATTCCATTGATTAATCAAGTAACTGGATAAGAAATACTTTTGTCTTATTAATGAGGAATAAATATTCAAAAGAAAAGAAATACAGGTCTTTCAAAATGAGCTGCTCATTGGTTTGCATCTTTACTCTGTCTTCATGGAAGGCTTGTAAGTTTTCTGTACATGTGTTCCTGCATGTTTAAGTGTTCATGTGAATGAGTGAGTTTGCATCTGTAAGCCTTTGAAAGAGAATGTGGTGGCTGCAATGAAGACAATCGAGCATATCAACATTCTGAGCTTTTATGTAAAGTTTTTGTGCTGCTAAAAATAAGATGTTATGATGGTGTAGACATTAATTAATATAACTGTTTTTCACTGTCCGACGTTAATTCCCTCAAGTCAGTGGCTCAGGTCAGAGTTTTACTGGCCCATGTACATTTTTATTGGCTTGTAAAAAAAAATGTTTATTTTTTTTTTTTTTAAATATTAACACAATTTAATTGGGACAGTATTTTATATTGTTTCACTTTCAATCTGAAAAATGTTATTTTTTTGTTGTGTAAAATAAACGGCGGTGGATAAGGCAGCTACAAAGTTTTCTTTCTTAATAACGGAGAGCTTCATAACGGTGCTGGCGTCATCATCAGTGCTGTTATTGTGTTATCAGTGTTTCTCTTTAAAACTGCTCCTAAATACGTTTGCATTGCAAGTCTGTTTATAGTTGCAAATGTGGGTGAAATGCTCACGTTCACTTTTCCATGATGACAATGGCACGCTAAAGAGCCGTGCCTTAAATGAAGCATCAAAGCAAAGAATTTGTGAATTTTTTATAATTGAATTATTCAAAATACTTGATGAATCACTGCAGCCCCAGTATATTTATAAACTGCCATAACTGTTATATATATTAATACAATTGACATTTTATTTTTCTTGTACTGCTTGTGTGTCTGATTGTTACTATTATGCATTTTCTGTATGTAGATTTAGGTATATGGTTTAATTCAGCATACTTTTTAAAAAACAAAAAACTTATATTCAGTACCATATTTTTTATTTCTAAATGAAACCTGACAATGCAACTATGGCTATTTGTCCCCTGTTTAAGTTTGCCTGGATCTTTATTTAAAATTAGCTGTCTGCTTGAGTCTTTGTCTGAGATGAATGACAGTATTCACTGTTTACAGCAGTGGTTCCCAAACTTTTTTTGCTAGGTCCCCCTTTGTTTTAATTTAATTTTAATTTCTACAATTGCGGATAGAGACAAAATACTGTTAATCTTACTATCTGCAGTTTTTACACCCTTACATATACACACGCAGTTACAGTCCCTCCATTTAGAAAGGCAGAGGCGTCATGGTGTAAATATTTTACATGTAGTTGTTTTTTTCCAATGTAATAATATTCAACATTGCTATCAATACACTGTAAAAAAAAATTGTTGCGACAACCCAAAAACTCAAGGCAACCGACTGCATTTACGTTTTTAGGTTCTGATGGATAACTTATAATTTCAAGTTTAGGAGAAAAGTTGCTTCAATTAATGTTTTTGTGTTTACAAGACTAATAACTGTGCTTTTCTTAACTCATATTTTATTGTTTTACCAATGTAATTCCTAAAGTTTACACAACATATATTTTTTTGTGTTTAGGAAATTGATTGGCAAAACAAAAAAATATATGTTGTGTAAACTTTAGGAATTACATTGGTAAAACAATAAAATATGAGTTAAGAAAAAGCACAGTTATTAGTCTTGTAAACACAAAAACATTAATTGAAGCAACTTTTCTCCTAAACTTGAAATTATAAGTTATCCATCAGAACCTAAAAACGTAAATGCAGTCGGTTGCCTTGAGTTTCTGGGTTTTCGCAACAATTTTTTTTTACAGTGTACATTTTTCAAAAAATGCCTCTCTGTGCAAAATGGGTTCAAAAACATAAACAACTGTGGGATACTGTTTGTCCGTGATTTGGACAGGAGGAACAAATTGTGGCAGAGCAGCCTGATATTATTTTTATCCCACTGTAACTTCACTGTATAAAGAGCTAACATCTCCAAAATGTCAGGAGCAGTTGGTCATTATAAGAAGTGTTTGTGAACTAAAAATCAAGAATGTGGGATACTCTTTGTTGGTGATTTGGACAGCCCAGCACGTGCTCCTGATGCAGGGGAAACAAATTCTGTCGTGGATACCTACCTTGCCACTTGTTCAGGTGAAGCCAAAGGCAAGATATATTTTCTAGTATTTCTAGTCTTGGAAGGAAGTTGGTTTGGAAACATATTTGGTGATGCTTCATCCTCTGCTTTACGTTTGTGTGGGAGCCCCGTCAGAAACCTGTCCATTATGCTAGCAGTGTCCAAACGTTCTTTTTTTCAGCACAGCGCATCACCAGGACTGAACTGCCAGCCATGCAGAATCTCTATAGACAGCACTGCATGAGGAAGACCCAGCGGATCCTCTCTGATCCCAGCCACCCCAGCCACAGACTTTTCACACTCCTGCCGTCCGGCAGGCAGTTAAGGAGCATTCAGACCTGCACTAGCAGACACAGTGACAGTTTCTACCCACAAGCCATCAGACTTTTGAACTGCTGACATGCCCCCCACTTTGGGAACCTCTGGTTTAAAGTGTTTGTGAAAAAGTTGAGCACTTGTGGAGGAAAAAGTGATTACACATTTATCTCTTTTATTTAAAGGATCTTTATTTTTCTTTCAACAGTTCAGTTATAAACGCCACAGCTGTCTATTGTTTAAACCTTACAAAGAGTAAACAGGAGGTCTTATTTGGCAGCATTAATAATATTGTTACTCCTGCACCACCTACTGTCCAAGTATTTTGAAATGAACATTATGATATTTTTTTTTTCTTTTTAGGTAGAAAAAAACTGTGAGTAATAATTTTTCTCCTTTAGCATTTTTGTTGTAATGGTCTGATTCTTATATAGCACTTTTCTACTCTCCCAAAGTACTCAAAGCGCTCTATACAACATGCCCCATTCACACAAGCACTTTCAGTGCTTCCTAGTTAACATTCATACAAATTCATGCCTAATGATACTTGGCATGCAGACGTGAGGAGCCAGGAGTTGAACCACCAACCTTAAAATCAGTAGATGACCTGCTCTACGTCCTGAGCTGTAGCCACCCTGAGCTATAGCCACCCTCTGTCTGTTCCTGTTTCTGCTCATGCTTGGCCAGTTATATTAGAACATTATCTATTCATTATCTGAGCTAGTTAATTTAGTCAATTCAGTGAAAGCATCCTCTTGCTCTCTGTTCAAAAATGTCTTTCAGTCTATCTGTACCCATGTGCTCACTATAATGAAAACGCCACTGATCTCTGGTCAATATCCTGCTTATTTTAAGAATGCTGTCATCTAACCACTTACATAAAGATAAAACTTAAGTTCTTGTTTGTGCTGCTGACAGATTTGTGCCTAAGGTAATGGAAACTCTTGGTCTCCTTGTCACGTTTCCTAAATCTCAAAGAAGGGTCAAATGGCTGTAGGTCAAAAGAGGTTGAAAAAAAAGAACAGAGAGCTTTTGCAACAGTGGCCGCTACTCTGGAGCTGTACCTATCTAAGGCTAAGATCTCTGAACTTGCCAGTCTCTTTCAAAACCAGCTAATAACCCCCTTTTTAAGACTTACTGTGAAAGATCCACAACAGAGCCGAACGCGGTTTCATCCTTTTCAGCATACTTTTATTAACTCTCACGGTTGCTGTCTTGCTACATACACACAGCTGCAGCTTTTCAACTTGCAGCTGAACACTCCACCAACAACAGCAACCCTGCAGGATTTAGTTCAGCCTTTAAGGTGTGTCCACCTCCCCTGCAGCAGCACTGCAGACCACGCCCTGGCACACTTGCATTTGGTTAACTTTTGTTTTTAAGTTTTAAAATTAGTTGTGAAGTATTTATGATGTTTATCTTGAAAGGTGTGCTTAAATAACATTTTACTTGCTTAGGTACCATGTTAGAACAACCACAGGACTATTAATTCTTGATTGAAAAATATAACATTTGAAATTAACAAAAAACACAAAAGTACTGAGTTCTTGTTGATAACTAATTAACTTGTAGTGTTATCGAGGTCTACCTGGATACAAACGTAATCTCAAATGACATGTACTTTAGGTCCTGCCACTGCTTCTTGTTTTTCCCTTATGGGTGGTATGCAAGATTAATCAACGCAGCATGTCAATAAAAGGGAATGGCAAAACAATAAAACCTAACGACTAGGCTCAGAAAGTCAGAAAGCTGTCATGTGGTCATTATTACAAACCAACTTGCTCTTATTCATTTTGCTGTATTCCTGCTTTTTTTCTGCTGTAGCCTCTTCTCTGTTTCACTCCTCCTGTCAGTTACAGAGACAATTTCATCTAAATGGCATGCACAAGAGTGGAGATGTCATTCTGGGTGGACTGTTTCAAGTCCACTTTTTTTCAAGTGTTGCTGACCTGTCTTTTACCTCACAGCCACAGCAGCCTACTTGCCATGGGTAAGTATGTTAGGGAAAAAAACAAAATAAATAAATAAAGAAACTGTGGGGATCAGTGCCATATGTATATATATGTATATATATATATATATATATATATATATATATATATATATATATATATATATATATATATATATATACATATGCCATATGGCACATATATATATCTATATAAATAGATATATATATGTATGTATGTATTCATACATCTTGAATGAAGCATCTTCTTTGTTATTTTTCTCATTTTAACACATCCCTTTAATTGTTGTTACTTTGTAGCGCTATTTTTGTAAAACAAGTTCTGTTGTACTTTTAATGCATGTATTCTGCCGTATATTTCAATAGTAATCTTTCTTTTGTTAGATTTTATGATCTTGGATTTAGGCATGCACAAACCATGGCCTTTGCTATTGATGAAATCAACAGAAGCTCCAACCTGCTACCTAATGTCACTCTGGGATATACTCTTTATGACAACTGCATCAACCTTGGAATTGGATTCCGTGCCGCATTGTCATTAGCTAGTGGTCAAGAGGAGCATTTTATATTAGATGATACATGTGTTGGAAATACTCCAGTCTTAGGGATTGTTGGTGATTCTCCCTCTGCACACTCTATTGCTATCTCTAGCATTTTAGGATTGTACAGAGTACCTATGGTAAGTCATCTGCTTAATCATTAAATTGTTGTCTTGGATTATTTTGATTTAATTTAAAGTTTAATATCAACCGACTCAGTCAAAATGACAAAATTAAAATAGGCAGTCAAGTCTTTCGATGTTTTTCCAATATACATTCTGTATCCTTCACAGGTGAGTTATTTTTCAACATGTTCCTGCCTGAGTGACCGTCAAAAGTATCCTTCCTTCTTTAGGACGATCCCAAGTGATGCATTCCAGGTGAAAATGTTTTAGTAAAATTTCGATTAAAACTTGGATATTGTGATTTTTCACAGTTACTCTTAATATTGTGTGGCATCAGAAAAGATAATCATGTGGTGTGGTCCCAAATCCGATGAGCAGCTAATCCACTGAAAGAGGTTTTTTATCTTTACACTGATGTTTTAATCTGTATTCACTTAGGTTCGTGCTATGATTCAGATTCTAAAACATTTTGGCTGGACTTGGGCAGGTCTGCTCGTCACTGATGATGATTATGGACTCCATGCAGCAAGATCCTTACAATCTGAGCTCAGTCTGTCTGGTGAAGGATGCCTGGCTTATTCCGAGGTTTTGCCCTGGGACAAAGACACAGATGAACTCAGGAGGATTGTGAATGTGATGAAAACCTCTAGAGCTCGAGTTGTCATTGTCTTTGCACATGAGAGTGTCATGATAAACCTTATGGAAGAGGTTTGGATTCAAAATTTGGTTATTGCTGGGTTTGAAGATACTTTATAAAACGTGTGTTTGTGTGAATGGGTAAAGAAAATTTGTCTTCTGTAATTATTTTGCAAAATCAGCAACTACTTGAATTGCATGATAATGTCCCTAAAGTATTTTTTTTTTAATTTCAATATCACTTTAAACATTTGGTTTATTACAATGCACAGGTAGTGAGGCAAAATGTAACTGGCCTACAGTGGATGGCCAGTGAAGCCTGGACAGCAGCTGCTGTGCTCCAAACATCTCACCTTATGCCATACCTGGGTGGTACACTGGGTATTGCCATTCGTCATGGGGAAATACCAGGGCTCAGGGAATTCCTGTTAAAAATACATCCCACTCTACATTACAACAATAGCTATGGAAATAGCATGGTGAGGTTTTTACCTTTACTATGGTATGTGCAAGAACTAGATATTATCATAATTCATATTTATAAAATCTACATATTTCAGGTGAATCAGTTTTGGGAATTCACATTTCAGTGCAAATTTTCACCAGTTCCATCAGGCTGGCTGGAAGATGGAGGGGCGGTATGCACTGGAAAGGAAGATCTAGAAAAAGTAGACACTGAGTTCTTGGACATTTCCAGCCTCCGGCCTGAGTACAATGTGTACAAAGCTGTGTATGCCCTTGCACATTCCCTTGATGACATGCTGCGTTGTAAGCCAGGAAGAGGGCCTTTCACTGGAGACAGCTGTGCCACTCTGCAGTCACTGGAGCCTTGGCAGGTGTGATATCAATTTGCCCTCCACCTATGAATAAATGGTTTCCTTGTAATTACTTTCAGGGTGAAATTCAGTGTTTAATGAATTTAGATCAAAAAGATCATTGACCTGTGTACGTACATAATTTTATTAGTGACTTATCTTGCAAATTTCTATATTATATGTATAATATTTTATTTCATTATTGAATACAGAGTGCCACTCTTTGCCACTCTTTGCAAAAAATAAGTTAATTCTAATAGATCCCTTTTTTAACAGCTTGTTTATTACTTGGAAAGGGTGAACTTTTCCACTTCATTTGGTGATCAAGTGTCATTTGATGAGAATGGTGATGTGGTGCCAATTTATGATGTGATGAACTGGTTGTGGCTCCCTGATGGAAGCACTAAAGTTCAGAATGTGGGTGAGATTAAGGGGTCAGCTTTCAGAGGTGAAGAACTCATACTTGATGAAGACAAAATCTTCTGGAACTTTAATTCCAAAAAGGTTAGATATGTTTTTTCAGACTTTTTGTCACATGTACAGTAAATATTATTCTGGCAGTCAATATTTAATTTTGTCCAATAGCCACCTCGATCAGTATGCAGTGAGAGCTGTCCTCCTGGTACCCACATGGTGAGAAGGAAGGGGGAGCCCAAATGCTGTTTTGACTGCATCCCTTGTTCTGAGGGAACAGTCACCAATAAAAGCAGTAGGTGTTTATCTTTCAACATGGAAAATTTAATTTCTTTGAAATATAATATCCATTTTACTATCTTGCCCTTTTTTAGATTCATTTGAGTGCACCAGTTGTCCAGAGGATTTTTGGTCAAACCCCAAACGTGACCACTGCGTTCCCAAGAAGACAGAATTCCTCTCCTACCATGAGCCTCTGGGTATTTGTTTGGCAGCAACTTCACTTCTGGGCACATTCATATGTGCTGTTGTTCTAGGGATTTTTATCTACCATCGCACAACACCTATAGTACGTGCCAACAATTCAGAACTTAGTTTCCAGCTATTGCTGTCGCTCAAGTTGTGTTTCCTGTGTTCACTGCTGTTCATTGGACGACCCAGGCTGTGGACATGCCAACTCAGGCATGCAGCATTTGGGATAAGCTTTGTGCTGTGTGTCTCATGCATCTTAGTAAAAACCATGGTTGTTCTGGCTGTGTTCAAAGTCTCCAAGCCAGGAGGGGGAGCCAGTCTGAAGTGGTTTGGTGTTACGCAGCAGAGAGGAACAGTTCTGTTTCTTACATCTATTCAGGCAGCCATCTGCACTGCTTGGCTTGTCTTTTCCTCTCCATTTCCACATAAAAACAGCCAGTATCACAATGATAAGATCATTTTTGAGTGTGCAGTTGGGTCCAGTGTTTGTTTTGCAGTGTTATTGGGTTATATTGGGGTGCTAGCTTTCCTTAGTTTTCTAATTGCATTCCTGGTGAGGAATCTCCCTGATAGTTTTAATGAGGCCAAGCTCATCACATTCAGCATGCTGATCTTCTGTGCTGTGTGGGTGGCCTTTGTACCTGTTTATGTCAGCTCAACTGGAAATCGTGCAGATGCAGTGGAGGTATTTGCCATCCTGGCCTCAAGTTTTGGACTCTTATTTACACTGTTTGGACCCAAATGTTACATAATCCTGATGAGACCAGAGATGAACACTAAAAAAGCAATAATGTGTCGTGGAAAAGAATCATAATATTTTTTCCATATATAGTAGAAAAGTACGTGCAGAAAACTAAATAAAAATATATATAACACATTTAACCAAATATACTGTACCTTAAAAAAATTATATACATTTGCATCATGGAAATGAGAACATAGAAAAACAGTCAGGAGAACATATTAAAACCTTTTTTTTCATGATCCCTTTAAAAATTTTAAAAAGGCACTTATATTTTCAAATGCTAATATAGATTATGTGACTTATAATTGTTAAATTTCCCTTATACATAATTCATAAAATATTTTGTCTAAATAAACAAACCTCTAACTATAGATTCTTCCACGACTCATGGTATATTTATGTATAATTAGCATATCTGGAGTTATGGGATTATTATTTATCAGTAACTGATGACTGCTAATAAAAATATTGGTCAATTTTTTATAATGATTGGACATTACATCACTAAGGATATGAGTTTCAAAGTATCAAAATGGTAAAAACACGTCTAACTAAAAAAGCAAGAATCCACATTTTTAATATATATTAATTCTATGCAAGACATATATATATATATATATATAATGGCGCGTTTGTCAGTGCCAGAAAGTGATTGTCTGTGATGAAGAAATCTCAGTACACTCCACAATTCACTGATCACGTTAACTCAGTTGATAAACATGTCGAGTTCACTAGAGAGGATATGAAAAATGACATTTTAAAAGAATGCAAAATTTCCATTAGTAACAGGGGACACTGGAAGTCGAAACAAACACGTATGGATCAGTATTCAAAGGTTTACTCTCAACATCCACTGGCGCACAAACAGTATACAGTCTGTAGCTACAGTGCTACAGATGCAAAGACACAGTGTGCAGGTAAGAAGAGTTAAAAAACAAAACGAGACACATTTTCTGAAAACACAACATCTCTGTGGGTTTCAAACCACAACACTGGCTTCACCAATGATTGGTCCACCCCAACGATTGTGTTCCTGGATACAAACAGAGTAATATAGTTTATGTCTAAGTGCATCTTAGAAGAACTCAGATTACATATTCTCCCCCTTAGTTTACATGCCAGATTTTTCAGCTTCCTCTCACAGTCCAAAGACATGCAGTTAGTGGGTTTATGTTAAATGGTGTTTCTAAATTGCCCATAGTTTTGAGTGTGAGCAGTTGTCTGTCTTCCTGTGTTAGCCCTGCGTAAAACTGGTGACCTGTCCAGGGTGTATCCCGGTTCTCACCAAATGGTAACAGGGATAGCCTCGTAAATTGGATAAGTGAAAGAGAGAATGGATTACACTCGAGTGGAGAATACATTTCATTACAGTAGATGTCTTTTGGAAAGTGCTGTAAGTTTAAGGATATAATTTCTTCACTATTACCTTCGTCAATACCATGTGCCAATGCAGTCCAAAACACATACCCAAACTCTTTCCCCACAGAAAACGATTATCTCTTTAACAGTGCTACAACTTGAGTGCATAAAACTTATGCTACTTTGGCTCTTCTGAATAGGAAAGGCTCAAATGAGACGTACTTGACTCCCTGGTGTAATTCTTGCATAACAAACAGATAACAGTAACCGTAAACTGTAGAAGAAATGGCATTTCATTAATTTAGAAGATCTTTATTACAAAGCACTTTGTAAATCTAGGACATCTTAATATTCATCACTGATTGAAGAAAATAAGAACAACCCTGGTTCTCCTTCGGCACTGTAACCAAGGCGCCAAAGAGTCAGACACCTGTTGCGCCAAGCATTCCTTTCAACTTAACTATTCATGACTTCATGATTTTCTTCACAAATAGAATTTTAACCCATCCATCGTTCTATTTTCTTCCGCTTATCCGGGGCTGGGTTGCGGGGGCAGCAGCCCAAGCAGAGAAGCCCAAACCTCCCTCTCCCCAGCCACCTCCTCCAGCTTATCCGGGGGAACACCAAGGCGTTCCCAGGCCAGCCGAGAGATGTAATCTCTCTAGTGTGTCCTGGGTCTGCTCCTGGGGCCTCCTCCAGGTGGGACATGCCCGGAACACCTCACCCAGGAGGTGCCCAGGAGGCATCCTTATCAGATGCCCGAACCACCTCAACTGGCTCCTTTTGATTTGGAGGAGCAGCAGGCTCTACTCTGAGCCCCTCTCGGATGGCCAAACTTCTCACCCTATCTCTAAGGGAGAGGCCGGCCGCCCTTCGGAGGAAGCTCATTTCCGTCGCTTGTATCTGAGATCTCGTTCTTTTGGTCACTACCCACAGCTCGTGACCATAGGCGAGGGTAGGGACCAGAGATGGGCAGTAACGCGTTACTTGTAACGCGTTACTGTAATCTGATTACTTTTTTCAAGTAACGAGTAATGTAAGGGATTAATATTGCAAAAGCGGTAATTAGATTACCGTTACTTTTCACGTAGGGCGCTGCGTTACTGCGTTACTAAAACCGTGATTTTTTTGCGAGCGTCTCATGACAGTGGCGTAAGTGAGTGCGACGTTCGTGACAACAGCTGTCTGCAGATCATAATATATCGAAAAGGGACAGAGTGTAGCATGCAGCGTTTAAAGCGTGGAAGTACTGACCTTATTTTGAGTTTGATTCCATAAAAAGTGACAAAAACATTAGTGTCCGTTGTGTGTGGAAGAAAACTTCTTTTACAGCGAAAAAAACCCTAAACTTCCAAGCAAGCACCGAGTATACTACGACGTAATGTGAAATTCACAGAGAAACTCATGGATTCTTCCACTGACCGCTGCAGCACACCTGCACCAGGGTAAACCTCCGCCTACCCCAGTCCTGCTTTACAGGTGAAAATAGAGCAACAGGACCGCTAGTCTTTGATTTTATTTATTTTCTGCTGTGTTTTACTTGCATCTATTTGAAAGAGTGAGTGTAAACACAAAAAAATATTTTATTTTATGTGCTGGAATGTGCAGAAAATAGGTTTAAATGTTAAACAAATTTCTTCCAGTCAGAGAATGTTGCATATAATTTAATTTTTGCTTGATGCATAAAGTTAAAAGATTAAAACTAATAAAACAAGTTTTAAAAAGAGACTTTTCCATTTGATTACATTTTGTATGATGAATTATGCAGAAAAAGTAGAATTGGGCTGAAAGATCTATCGCTTTATCACCTATTCAGGTTGTAAATCGTGTTTTTAAAAAGTAACTAAGTAATTAATTACTTTTGAAAATAAGTAATCAGTAAAGTAACGGGATTACTTTTTGGGGGAAGTAATCAGTAATTAGTAACTGATTACTTTTTTCAAGTAACTTGACCAACACTGGTAGGGACATAGATCGACCGGTAAATTGAGAGCTTTGCTTTTACGCTCAGCTCTCTCTTCACCACGATGGACCAGTACCGCGTCCGCATCACTGCAGCCGCAGAACCAATCTGTCTATCGATCCTCAGTTCCTTTCTCCCCTCACTCGTGAACATGACCCAAGGTACTTAAACTCCTCCACTTGGGGCAGGAACTCATCCCCAACCTGGAGTGGACACTCCACCCTTTTCTGGCTGAGAACCATGGCCTCAGATTTGGAGGTGCTGATCCTCATTCCCACCGCTTCACACTCCCCAAACCGTTCTAGTGCGAGCTGGAGGCCACCACCCGATGAAGCCAACAGAACCACATCACCCGCGAAAAGCAGAGATGAGATACTTGTTTATGATTGGTGTCAGTGATAAAGGCTTTGGTTTCATTGACACTTATGCCTGTTTGATGTGCAAATTGGAGTGGGTCAAGCTGTGAGTTGATAAGGGAGACTATGTACTTTTTCACAAGTTCTCTATGGCTTTCATCACATGGGCAAAGTGGCTCCAGCTTTCTGGAGGTTATCTTGCTACTTATCGATAAAGGAGCATGAAAAAATATGGGAACAGGTAAGCTTGTCATATTGTTGTAAGACCTGACACAACACACACAACTACACATCCAGACACTGTTTGTGCTTATGATTTCACTTAATTCACTCTGTAACTGGATCCACAGGCTGACTTTCTCTGTGTGCCTTGCTCAGGAGCTCTTACGTAGTCTTTCCGGCTCTGCTCGTCCTCCAGGTCCTAGTGTGCTACGGAAATAAGGGAGGCATGATCAGATAATGAGTACCAGCCACACTGACTAGCCTCACAACCTGCCACATCGCCTGATAACAGCAACTTGGGTTTGAGGGGAAAACCATGGTAGTGCAGAACATGGACCCATGAGATGCCACCCTTCACACCAAAGAAAACAAGGTAGTGTTCAAGGGTCCTCACCAACTGCTGCTTGCCTTGTTCTCGACCTGAGCTGTCTGACCACTTTTCAGCCTCATTTACTCCACCAAGTCTGAAGATTGTAATGTTAAGCTTAGCCATTTCTGCTGGTGAACTCTCGGGGCACACTGTTGCTGGCCATCCTATTTAGCCAAAATAGAAGCTTCTAAATCAGCTAAGTTCTAAAGCAGGGTCTGCTGGCTAGACATCATAAGAAGCTGAAAATTAAAGGACAAAGAGCTTTTAAAACCTCTAGACTCTGGGCTGTCCCTGTCTAAGATGAAGATCTCTGATTTTGGTGGTCTCTTTTTTTTCAACTTGCATTTGGTTAACTTTTCTTTTCATGTTCTGGAATTAGTTGTGAAGCATTTTGTGAGGTTTATTTTGAAAGGTGCTATTAAATAACATTTTATTTACTTACTTGCCACGTTGGATCAACTACAAGACTTCCTTTATATTGACTAAAAAATATAAAATTTAAATGAACAAAACAAAAACACACAAAAGAGCTCATTCCTTGTTGATAACTAATTAACTTACAGTGTTATCGAGGTCTACCTGCATACAAACGTATCTCAAATGACATGTCCTTTAGGTCCTGCCACTGCTCCTTGTTTTTCCCTTATGGGTGGTATGCAAGATTAGTCTACACAGCATGTCAATAAAAGGGAATGGCAAAACAATAAAACCTAACGACTAGGCTCAGAAAGTCAGAAAGCTGTCATGTGGTCATTATTACAAACCAACTTGCTCTTATTCATTTTGCTGTATTCCTGCTTTTTTTCTTCTGTAGCCTCTTCTCTGTTTCCCTCTTCCTGTCAGTTACAGAGACAATTTCATCTAAATGGCATGCACAAGAGTGGAGATGTCATTCTGGGTGGACTGTTTCAAGTCCACTTTTTTTCAAGTGTTGCTGACCTGTCTTTTACCTCAAAGCCACAACAGCCTACTTGCCATGGGTAAGTATGTTAGGGAAAAAAGCAAAAACCTAATAAAGAAACTGTGGGGGAATCATTATTAATATCCATCTTATATCTAGAACTCTCCGCATTAATACATTTGAAAAAATGCTTGTGTCTTGAATGAAACATCTTCTTTAATTGTGGTTTATAATAGTATTTGTGTAACATGTTTTCCAAGTATTCTGTTGTATTTTTCTTTGTTAGTTTTTATGAACTAGGATTTAGGCAGGCACAAACCATGGCTTTTGCTATTGATGAGATCAACAGGAACTCCAACCTGCTGCCAAATGTAACTCTTGGATACACTCTTTATGATAACTGTGTCACACTTGGAATTGGATTCCGCGCAGCATTGTCATTAGCCAGTGGTCAAGAGGAAAAAATTATATTAGATAATAGATGTACTGGAAATCTCCCAGTCATAGGGATTGTGGGTGATTCTTCCTCTACACATTCTATTGCCATTTCCAACGTCTTAGGTTTGTACAGAGTACCCATGGTAAGTGGTCTTCTTAATCTTGTAATACATACCTTGTATAATTTGATTTAATAGCAAATATAAAGCCACTTAATAATAGAGCTAACATGATAAAAATAATAAAGGAGTACAGACTTTGGATATTTATCCATAGTGTGTATTTTTCACAGGTGAGTTATTTTGCCACTTGTTCCTGCCTGACTGACCGTCAAAAGTATCCATCCTTCTTTAGAACAATACCAAGTGATGCTTTCCAGGTCAGCAGCACAATTTCACATTTGTCACTAAATTATTATAAAATAAATAAATAAAAAAGAATAAAATACCTGTTTTTTAACAGAATGTATAATGATGTAAAATATTTTTTTCTACCTGTGTGCTGTGGAAGTTGATCTGCAAATACTGCTATGAAAGATTTTTTTGTCTTTGCGCTCACCCTTTAATTTGTATTTACATAGGTACGTGCTATGATTCAGATTCTAAAACACTTTGGCTGGACTTGGGCAGGTCTTCTTGTCAGTGATGATGATTACGGACTTCATGCAGCCAGATCTTTGCAATCTGAGCTCAGTCTGTCGGGTGAAGGATGCCTGGCTTACTTCGAGATTTTGCCCTGGGACAAAGACATGGATGAACTCAGGAGAATTGTGAATGTGATGAAAAAGTCCTCAGCTCGAGTTGTCATTGTCTTTGCACATCATAGTCGCATAGTAAACCTTATGGAAGAGGTTTGGGTTTAAAACAATTTAATTATTACTAGTTGCAAGAATATAGATCATTAGAATGTGCAAAACATGTTTTAGATGTCTGTGTGAATGTGTAGTAAAAACTAGTCATGTAGAATTAATTTGCAACATGAGCATCTACTGCATCTACTGTAATATTATGTGACTAAAGTAGTTTTGAGCTACAATATCACATTACAGATTTTGTATAATACAATGCACAGGTAGTGAGGCAAAATCTAACTGGCCTACAGTGGATGGCCAGTGAAGCCTGGACAGAAGCTACTGTGCTCCAAACACCTCAGCTCATGCCATACCTGGGTGGTACACTGGGTATTGCCATTCGTCATGGGGAAATACCAGGGCTCAGGGAATTCCTCTTACAAATACGTCCTGACCTACATCACAATAACAGCTATGGAAATAGCATGGTGAGAGCTGAACTCTTTCTTATCGTATGTCCAAGATGTATATATTTTCATTTTTTGTAAAAACCATTTTCAATAAATTTCAGGTGAATCAGTTTTGGGAATTCACATTTCAGTGCAGATTTGCACCAGCTCCAGCAGGCTGGCTAGAAGGTAGAGGTGCATTATGCACTGGAGAGGAAGATCTGGACAATGTGGACACTGAGTTTTTGGATATTTCCAACCTCCGGCCAGAATACAATGTGTACAAAGCTGTATATGCTTTAGCGTATTCCCTTGATGACATGTTACGGTGTGAGCCAGGAAGAGGACCTTTCCGTGGGCACAGCTGTGCCACATTGCAAACATTGGAACCGTGGCAGGTTTGATATCAAATTGCACTCCATTAAATGAGAAAATCTTTTGCTCTATAATTACTTTCAGAACAGAATGTACACAGTAGAGTAAATGCAAAAGACTAACCATGAAAAACTTTGAAAGAGCTAAAAAGATGTTTTCATCCTTCTGAACTGGAGTAATGGTTAATATATTTAGATCTGAGAGATAATTAACCAGTATGCATATACAGCAGTATTAGTGATGTGCTATCTTTGATTTTGAGTTAGATTGTAATAATTTTATATATTTATATAAAACAGATTTAATGTTATATTTGATTATTTAATACCAGGTGCCACTGTTTGCACTATGAAAAGTAATTTATTTATTATAAATCCCTTTTTAACAGCTTGTTTATTATTTGGAAATGGTCAATTTTACCACTCCATTTGGTGATCAAGTGTCATTTGATGAGAATGGTGATGTGGTGCCAATTTATGATGTGATGAACTGGATGTGGCTCCCTGATGGAAGCATTAAAGTTCAAACTGTGGGTGAGGTTAAGAGTTCAGCTTTCAAAGGTGAAGAACTCATACTTGATGAAGACAAAATCTTCTGGAACTTTGAATCCAAAAAGGTTAGATATGGTTTTTAGACTTTTATATTTTGGCACATGTATAATATATGTAATTCTGGCAGGTAATATTTAATTTCATCCTATAGCCACCTCGATCAGTATGTAGTGAGAGCTGTCCTCCTGGTACCCACATGGTGAGAAAGAAGGGGGAACCCAAATGCTGTTTTGACTGCATCCCTTGTTCTGAGGGAAAAACCACTAACAAGAGCAGTAAGTTTTTATCTTTCAACACTGCATATTTAATTTGATTCATATTAAACATAGTATGTATGATACCATCTTCCCCTTTGTTTTTTTAGATTCCTTGGAGTGCACCAGTTGTCCAGAGGATTTTTGGTCAAATCGCCAGCGTGACCACTGTGTTCCTAAGAAGACAGAGTTTCTCTCCTATCATGACCCTTTGGGTATTTGCTTGACAGCAACCTCACTGCTAGGAACATTTATATGTGCTGTTGTTCTAGGAATCTTTTTCTACCATCGCAGAACACCTATAATACGTGCCAACAATTCAGAACTTAGTTTTCAGCTATTGCTGTCACTCAAGTTGTGCTTTCTTTGTTCACTGCTGTTCATTGGACGACCCAGGCTGTGGACATGCCAACTCAGGCATGCAGCATTTGGGATCAGCTTCGT